>NC_057807.1:666891507-667155586 GCF_018294505.1 Triticum aestivum | reverse complement strand
TTAGTATATGCTTAGTTTGCACTAGTTGAATTAATATAACTAGTTTATTTTTAGTAAATGTTTAGTTGAACTAGTTGAATTAATATATAGAACTACTTTATTTTAGTATATGCTTAGTTTGAACTAGTTGAATTAATATAACTAGTTTATTTTTAGTAAATGTTTAGTTGAACTAGTTGAATTAATATATATAGAGAACTAGTTTATTTTTAGTAAATGTTTAGTTGAACTAGTTTAATTAATATATAGAACTACTTTATTTTAGTATATGCTTAGTTTGAATTAATATAACTAGTTTATTTTAGTAAATGCTTAGTTGAATTACTAGAAGTAGTTGAATTAATTGAATTAGTAAGTGATTAATGTTTCGGCTAATATGAACATAGGAAATGTCGTCTGACGACGGAAAAAATTTCATTATGTGCGATTACTGTGAAGACCAGCGTGGCCAGTGCGATAGAAATTTCCTTGTTGATGGTAGGTGATTCAGCATCAAGCTGGATGAGACTTTCGAATTCGATACAGTAAATCACAACGACAAAGTCTGTTTTCGTAATTAAGCATGACTTATATATGCTTCATTTGCCTGACTTATAATTTTTAATTTTCACTATTCTACTAGCGCATCCCGTGCCATGCAAGAATTTTTGTCTTGGATAAGATAGGTTTCGAAGATATGGAAACTATGGAGGTAAAGAGAGCTTACCTGAAAACTGAGCATGATGGTTATACTTTCAACGTCAAAGTATACAATACACACACGTACACATATTTTGAATGCAAAACTTGGCAAGCACTATGCAAGGCTTATGCATTTGAGCCTGGTATGGTTATCACCTTTGATATTCGTCCAGAAGATGATATTGAAGGTAATAGAGACATATGGGTCGATGTGCAGACACCTCCAGTTATACCATTATGTGAGTTCTTCTCATCTATATTTTTGTCTTTGATATTGCTTATTCAAAAATAACTGACAACTAATTTCTATTGACAGCTTATCTCCATTCAACCAAACATGTCCGGCGCTTGGTAGACAGGACCTACTACTGTCCCAGAGCCGAATTAAACTGCGAGGAAATAAGTCATTATGTTTCATGGCTTGAGGATCTTCATACTGTCAAGACAAATTTTCTTCCTGCACTTAGAAATGTTAGTATTCAAAACATGCGACCAATAGTGATGGTATTGAACTACGGTCACATCTATTTAGGAATGATGGTAAGATATTTACTATTTGTCCTCCGTGCATATTTTGCATACATATTTTTTTTGCTAAACTTTCATTGCTAAGTATATTAATTAAGTACTATACGATGTTCTTCAACAGGGACTCTCGATGATAGTTGTGCCTCAGGGGATCGAGACTAAAGGTCAGATGTCAATTGTTAGCTTACGGCCAAGATATCCTGCATTGCACATGAATGCATTCAAGATTTTTAGAAGCGATGAATGCTTAATAGTGAAAGATTGGAGGAAAATTGTTAATGATCGCAGAGAAGTACTAGGGGGCAGCAATGAGAAGCGCAGCCCACGATTAGGAGACAGGTTCATCGGCATGCTCCAGTATGATCAATCAGGAGAGCTATACATGTTCTATGCTATTTTACCAGAGAGAGAGTAGCTAGCAGGAGTGATTTAGCTAGTTCTTCATGCTGCTCTTAATTAGTACTTGTCCTTTCATGTCCGTGTTCTTCGTTCTGAACTTAAGTGATTTGCTTTTGTGGTGTTATATATGAACGCTTATATCATGACAATCATGTTGAACTCAATGATTGGTTCTACTAGAAATTCTATTTATATATATATATACATATATATATATATATGCATAACGTGTACAATGTGTAGTATCGTAAAATACCAGCAAACGAAAAAGAATTAAAATGGAAACACAAAATTAAATGAAAAAGAAATCATAAAACTAAAAACCCCCAAACCTTATAGTACCGGTTGGTCTTACCAACCGGTACTAAAGGGCTCCAGGCCCCCGAAGCTGGCTCGTGCCATGTGGTTGCCCTTTAGCACCGGTTCGTGCTGAACCGGTACTAAAGGGGGGGCCTTTAGCACCGGTACATGGAACCGACACTAAAGGGCCTTACGAACCAGTGCTATTGCCCGGTTCTGCACTAGTGGAACTTAACTAGAATATACTAGATGAAAGTATTAGTCCAACAAGAGATATGTTGACATTAATTACCAAATTGACCCAGGGAGCACTTGTGCTTTCAATCTCCCTCTTTTTGGTAATTGATGACAACATACATCAAAGCTTTAGATAATGATATAGAGAAAAGCAAGTAAAGCTTTGCAAAGACATGTAACATGCATAGGCTCCCCCTACATGTATGCAATCATGTAAATATATAACATAGAATCATGTGAGTACACAATCATGACAGAGCAAGCAATGAGTTACATGTATCTTGGCTATATGCATCAGAGCAAATGGTGTGAACATGGGAAATGTACCTTCAAGCTTATGAGTCCTTCTTGCAAACAATATGTGCATCAGCAAGAGATCTTCATGCACATGAATGTGATGCATATACTTACCTTGTGGTCTCGAACTGGCTTTGGAAGAGATGAACCTGAGCAAACAAGGTTAGACAACACAGAGACATCTACTAAGCAGAGCAAGAACAGTAGACCACAAGAGTACTAAGATTTGGATGACATGTAGAGAGTGAGTACTGGGTACTCTAATTAGTGTAGACATGTCTCCAATGGTAAAGATATGCAATGAATTTCAAGATTTCCTTCCCTTAGATGTCCTGCTCCCCCTAAATCTTATAATGGATATTGGGAGAAGATAGGGAATAGAAAATCAGAGCAAAGCAAACACAAAAACAACATAAACATGTCTTTCCCCTCTAAAGACATGTAATTTCTCTCCTCTTTGAATACCAAGCAACTGAGGTCTTTCTTTTGAAAAGAAAAATAATGTCTCTCTCCCCCTGTTTCTCTCTCCTCCTATTGGAGGAATTTTAGCTTTGATGTGAACTCTCTCTCTCCCTTTGACATCAATTTCCAAGAAGGGTCTTCTGAAGTGTGAGTCAAGATAGGTTTGGTCCTTGAGTCATAGAGCAAAAAAGCAGATTAGAATATGATGCTGGTAGAGGATAAGGATCATCGAGTGGAGCTGGAGCAAAAAAAAGTGCAGAATGCAAGTGACATAGTGATTTCTCAGCATGGAAATCGGCTGCACCGAGTTGATTCCTTCGGTGGCACCGAGAAATTTCGGTTTGACCGAAAGAGGAAAGTCGGTTTGTCTGAGTTCATCTCAGAGAAAATGCACTAGTCAGCTCAGCTCACTAAGCAGATAAGATCTCACAAGGATTTTCAGGGAATTAACTAAAGGATTTGCAATGAATTAGATGCAGAACAGAAATAAAAGAGACTAAGTCTAGATGAATTATTATTTTTTGAAAGGGGAACAAATATGCATGAGACAAAATGCAATAACAAGGAGAAACACTAGAGAACTTCATCTAGAATAGGTCGGCAACAAAGTCACCTATGTTAGAGTATATTGACTTAGGAGTCAAGTGAGGACACTTGATCATAGGTCATACTCATCGTTTAAGTTCAAAAAGGGGTTGCAATTTTTCATTTAAGCATCTTGATGTATTCACATCTTGTTGAGTTGCTTTGACCCATGACTTGGGGTAAAGCTTCTCTAAGATGGAATAACATACCTTGGGTGGTGGTGTTGAACTTGATCATGTAGTTGAACTTGTGTGGGATGCTCAATGTTGATGTAGTTCATTTGGAGCACCACTTGTAATTGGAGTTCATCTACATACATGAATTAGATTTGCAAGGAAAAGCACTTGCGTATCCAAAAAGACAATCGTTAAATTTGACTTAGGAGTTTGTCAAAGGATATATTTGAAGGGTTTCATGCTTCCTTGTCTTCAACCACCATAAAGTAGAGACTTGGTGATGTAGAGATTGCTCAAGATGTGAATGAGTTGCAATCTCATAGATTTGGATCCATCCAAGTACCTACATGGGTTAGATAACATGCAACGGTGCAAATATATCCAAGATATGTGATCATCATCATGGGAGAGATATCAAGGATAAGTCATAGGCTCATGTCTTGCATGTATCCAAAATGGAGTTCCTACTCCAAGTTTGAGGCATCAATGATGTTCAGTTCACCTCTCAACCTGCAAAACACTTTCTCATCAAGTGGTTTAGTGAAAATATCCGCCAATTGCTTATCGGTGCGAACATGCTTAAGGTTAATATCACCCTTTGCAACATGATCTCGAATGAAATGATGACGAACATCAATGTGTTTAGTTTGAGAGTGTTGCACGGGATTGTTAGCAATCTTAATAGCACTCTCATTGTCGCAAAGAAATGGAACATGTTTCACATATATCCCATAATCTTTAAGAGTTTTGGTCATCCAAAGTAATTGAGCACAACATGAACCAGCGGCAATGTATTCCGCTTCGGCGGTGGATAAGGATACCGAGTTTTGTTTCTTGGAGGACCAAGACACAACAGATATACCAAGAAATTGACAAGTACTCGAAGTGGACTTCCTATCAACCTTGTCTCCGGCATAGTTCGAATCGGAGTAGCCAACAAGATTAAAAGAGGCCCTCTTTGGATACCAAATGCCAAAGTTTGGTGTATGGATTAAGTATCTCACTATCCTTTTCACGGCCTTAAGATGACATTCTTTAGGGGCCGCTTGATATCGTGCACACATGCACACACTTACCATGATATCGGGACGAGAGGCACATAGATATAATAATGAACCAATCATAGAGCGATAAACCTTTTGATCAACGGGTTCACCATCTTTGATCAAGTCAAGATGTCCACTAGTAGGCATGGGTGTACCTTTGCATTCTTGCATATTAAACTTCTTTTACAAGTCTTTGGTATACTTCGTTTGAGAGACAAATGTACCTTCCTTAGTTTGCTTGATTTGCAAACCAAGAAAGAACCTGAGTTCACTCATCATAGACATCTCAAACTTCTCCGACATAAGCTTCCCGAACTTCTCACTAAAATGAGGGTTAGTTGATCCAAATATAATATCATCAACATAAATTTGGCACACAAATAATTCTCCGTTAACCCTTTTAGTGAAAAGAGTAGAATCGATTTTTTCAATCTCAAAGCCTTTTTCAATAAGGAACTTGGTCAAGCATTTATACCATGCTCTAGGAGCTTGTTTAAGACCATATAGAGCTTTGTGAAGCTTGTAAACATGATTAGGTTTCTTAGGATTAACAAAGCCGGGAGGTTGTTTAACATAAACTTCCTCCTCAATTTCACCATTAAGAAAAGCATTTTTAATGTCCATTTGGTATAATGTGATATCACGGTGATTAGCATAGGCAAGTAAGACGCGAATGGACTCAAGTCTAGCAACGGGGGCATATGTCTCACCATAGTCCATACCTTCGACTTGAGTGTAGCCTTGGGCGACGAGACGTGCTTTGTTGCGAACTACTTGTCCATCTTCATCTTGCTTGTTGCGAAACACCCATTTGGTGCCGAGGATGTTGTGGTTATTGTCGGGCTTCTCGACCAATGTCCACACTTGGTTTCTCTCAAAGTTGTGTAGTTCTTCGTGCATGGCGTTTATCCAATTCGGATCTTCCAATGCTTCTTCAACCTTCATAGGTTCAATGCTGGAGAAGAATGAATAATGTTCACAAAAGTTAGCCAAACGAGATTTAGAGCAAGTGATTCTCCCGGTTTGGATATCATTGTAGATTTGCTCGAAGGGATGGTCTCTAGCAACTCTTGCTCGAACTCGTGAGAGCTTTTGCTTTGATCGGGGTGGAACATCTTCTTCATCATCTCGTTCTTCTTCTTGTCCTTCATCATGGTTGACGTTTTTGTTCTCTTGTCGTGGTGAAGGAGGTTGATGAGGTTCATCTTGGTGTACTTCCTCGTTTTCTTCATCTTGGTGTGTCCCACTTGTGGATGCTTCCATATCAACTCTTGGTTCACCTTGTCATGAGGTAGACGCTTCCACTTGGATGGATGAGGTACTCTCCTTCACCTCCGTTGGACAAACTTTGCCAATGGACAAGTCTTGGATTGCTTCCGAAGGATATTTATCTCCTACATCAATTGGAAATTGCTCTACTTGTGAGCCGTTAGATTCATCAAACTTCACATCTACCGTCTCTTCAACCTTTCGGGTGAAATTGTTGTAGACACGATAAGTGTGAGAGTTTGAGCCGAAACCAAGTAGGAATCCCTCATGAGATTTAGGAGCAAATTTAGAACGACGATGCTTACCAAGAATGTAGCACTTTGAGCCGAATACCCGAAAGTATCCAACTTGGGGTTTATTACTGGTGAGGAGCTCGTATGCCGTCTTGCCGAGTAGCTTGTGAAGATACAAGCGATTTGTCGCACGACAAGCTGTCTCAACCGCTTCCGCCCAAAAGTGCTTTGGCGTCTTGTACTCATCAAGCATCGTTCGCGCCATTTCGATGAGCGTCCGGTTCTTCCTCTCAACAACTCCATTTTGTTGAGGTGTGTACGTAGCCGAGAACTCATGTGAAATCCCTTCTTCGTCAAGAAAGGTGTCCACATTTGCGTTCTTGAACTCCGTTCCGTTGTCGCTGTGAACCTTCTTGATCTTCACTTCAAATTGATTTTGGGCCTTCCTAGCGAAGTTTTTGAAGATCTTTTGGACCTGCGATTTATCATCGAGAAAGAACACCCACGTAAATCTTGAAAAATCATCAACCTATAACTAGACCAAAAGAGTTTCCACCGAGACTTTGTAAGCGTTGGGACCGAAAAGATCCATGTGAAGTAGCTCGAGCGGCCTCCTTGTGGTCACGATGTTATTCATGAGATGGCTTCCTCCTACCTGTTTACCTGCTTGACAAGCGCTGCAACGACTATCCTTATCAAATATGACATCTTTAACACCAAGGATATGATCACCTTTGATAAGCTTGTCAAGGTCTCGCATGCCCACATGACCTAACCGTCTATGCCACTACCAACCTTTAGAGGATTTAGCAATTAAGCAAGTTCTAGGTTGAGCCTTTTTAGTGAAATCAACAATGTATAGATCACCTTTGCGTATTCCGGTAAGACCATTTTATGATTATCTCTACGAAACACTTGGCAATCTACTTCGGTAAATAGAACATTGAAGCCAAAGTTAGCTAGTCTAGAAACAGAAAGTAGATTATAGCCAAGATATTCAACGAGCATGACATTTTGTATGGAGCTATCATGTGAGATGGCCACCTTACCGAGGCCAACCACCTTACCCTTTGAGTTATCACCAAAAGTGACATACTTTCGAGGGCCGTCGTTTTCAGCAAGCTCATGAAACATATCTTTATCTCCGGTCATGTGATCGGTACATCCACTATCAAGGATCCAATCCTTTCCTCCTGCCATGTGTCCTCGAAGATTTGCGATAAGACCAAAGTGTCTCATTGCATCATCAAGATCAAAGTCACTATCATCATCCTCATCATAGTATCCATGTTCAACATCGTCATGTGGTGGATCAATTCCTAGAGAGAGTGATTCATTAGAATGAGTTTGACAATGATCTTCTTTATGAATTCTAATAGGTTCGGAAATAATATTGCTAATAATAATTCCAACATCCCCTTTGGCACGCATAAGATTTGTAAGCTCAAAAAGACAATCACCAAACTTAGGATCATTGGAATTCATCTTACTCAAGGCAATAGACTTATGGAGAATTTCATCTAGATTTTGCAAGGAATAATTTGGAAATTGTTCCTCAAGAAATTTCCATATGGTGTAGGCACACTTAAGAGTAGGCAACTAACCTATCAAGTTTCTAGGCAAACCTCTAGTGATAAGATTAACAGTTCTAAGATTATGAATCATATCAATTGACTCATTGAAATTGCGTTATATCGACTAGGGGGTGAATAGGCGATTTTTATGAATTCTTCACTGGGGAATTTGCCAGTGAGGAAATTCCTTAGCGAAGAACTACTTGCAGCGGAATAAGTACTCAAGAGTAAGCATAACAAAATACAAGCATGGTCATCATGATGAAATGAAGACAAGCACAGAGTACAGAAAGCGTAATCATAGGATAACACAATATGAAGACAAACAGACTGAAGAAATTGAACTGAGGAAATTGAGAAAGTCTTCAGTCAAAATCTTCAAACACAGATATGAACAAACACTCAACACAGTAATGAGGAAATGAAAGAGTTGAGGATTAGAAACCAGTAAGCTTGGTGAAGACAATGATTTGGTAGACCAGTTCCAACTGCTGTCTCAGTTGTACATCTAGTTGGAGCGGCTGAGTATTTAAACTCGAGGACACACAATACCGGACACCCAGTCGCTGAGCACGCAGCTCAGGACACCAAGTCATCACCGTATTCTCCTTGAACTAAGGTCACACAGACCTCGTCCAATCACTCATGGTAAGTCTTCAGGCGACTTCCAAACCTTCACAGACTTGGTCACTCGGCGATCCACAATTCCTCTTGGATGCTCTAGACCATGACGCCTAACCGTCTGGAAGAAGCACAGTCTTCAAAGGTAACAAGCGTCGGATCCACGCAGGATCAATCTCTTCAGTGATGCTCAATCACTTTGGGTTCGTAGGTGTTTGGGTTTGGGTTTTCCTCACTCGATGATTTTCGCTCAAAGTCCTCGGAGGTTGGGATGCTCTCAAATGACAAGTGCCAGTTTCTCTCGGAGCAGCCAACCAGCTAGTGGTTGTAGGGGGAGCAGCCCGACATGATAAGACATAAATGCCCTTCAATGATATGACCGTTAGGTGGATAAGATATTTTGGGACAGCTGGCGCGTAGCACAGCAACGGTCGGAAATTTGACTCTCAAATTCCTCAGGGCTATCATGTTCCTCACTGTGTAGGCAATCCACACTGGCGAATTCCTAAATCCTCAGTCAGAACAAATTCCTCAGCGACCAGAAGAACTTCATCTCTGTCACTGAAGAAATTGACTGAACTGTATGAGATTTCCAATGGCTTCACTTGAAGGGATTGGTAGGTGTAGGATTTCGAGTTGAGCATCACATGGAAATTTTTCCTTTGTATTTCCTCGACCCCCTTTAACAGTACGGTGTTTCCTATGACTCAAGAAAGAGAAAAACGAAACTACGAAAACAAAAGTCTTCACGCTTCATGTTCCTCAAATGAATACCAAGTCTTCAAGGTCACACCAATTTCTTCACTTTCAAAGTCTTTAGAAAGTCTTCAGAATACCAAAGTCTTCAGTCGAAGAACTTCATTTTTAGGGGTCGACTTTCTCTGTAAATATCAAACTTCTCATAGACTTATAGACCTATGTACACTCATAAACACATTAGTCCCTTAACCTATAAGTCTTCAATACACTAAAATCACTAAGGGGCACTAGATGCACTTACAATCTCCCCCTTTTTGGTGATTGATGACAATATAGGTTAAGTTTTCAACGGGGATAAACATATGAAGTGTAAATACTGATATTGAGGAATTTGATTGCAAGATATAGAAGAACTCCCCCTGAAGATGTGCATAGTGAGGAATTTGCTTTTGAGGCAACGCACATTTGAAGAGTTGAATCATGGAGATCTCCCCCTATATCTTGTAATTCATACACGCATTTGACATATAATATGAAGAATTTGAAATGCATGATGAAATATGGTGACTGATGTAATTCAGCATGTGTGTACTAACATATAATGAGGAAAAAGCATGCAGAGGAACACATCAAAAGTATCAGAGCACCATCGGGTTTAAGATTACAACTCGATCCAATACAAGTTTCAAAAGAGCGAGAGTTGTAACTTAGCGGAAAAAAACGCCCATATAATAGACCCGCTTGAACACTAACTCAAATTTCTCCCCCTTTGTCATCGAATGACCAAAAGGATCGAAATTGAGGACTAACGCCCCTGAAGAATATCAAGTTGATGGAGGAGCGCCAGCGTTGTCGGGGTCGGTTGTCGTAGTAGGGCCTGCTGCAGTGTCGTCCAAGTCTTCATTTTCATCAGTGTCGCGCGATGAAGAATAGGAGCTGGCCACCAAGGAAGGAACCTTGACCTTCTTGTATTTCTTCGGTGGAGGTGCAGACCAATCAAATTCTTCCTTCAGACCCAATTTCTTCAGATCTTCTTCGATGTAGACATGAGACAGAATAGCCCAGGTACGATTGAAGGTTTCATGGAGGTAGTATTGGTTTTTCTTCACTGCATTGTGTGTTGAGGTCATGTTGTGAAGAATTGAACCAAACTGACGCTTGACCCATTTATGATTGCGATCAACTTTCTGATGAAGACTGAGGAGTAACTCACGATCAGTCATCACCCTGGGTGCTGTGGCTTGAGGATTTTGCTTGGCAGAGTTGTTGGCGGGAGAGTCATGTGTGGCAGAGTCATCATTGGTGGAGTAGGATGCAGCCTTGCGAATTTGACCATCCAATGGACGAATGCCTTCATCTATCATAGCAGTTGCCTTGCCTTTGTCATCAGCTGAGGAAAATGTCCGTTTGAGGACTTCAATTGGAGGCAAGTAGCTGCAGTGGTTCAGAGTATCAGCCTTGTAATTGAGTGAAGACCTTGTCCTGATGAACCTCATAATCCATGGTGCATAAGGCTTTAGCTCAAAAGGTGACATAGCAATATTCGCCAGAGTCCTCATGACGAAATCATGGAAGTTGATGGGAACGCCATGAATGATATTGAAAAGCATATTCTTCATGATGCCAACGTCTTCTTCATCATTTGAGTCGTGGCCTTTGATAGGACTCATTGTCTTCGTCAAAATGCGATAGACAATCCGAGGCACATACAGTAATTCCTTGACGAGGAATTTGGTTCGAGGGGCCTGCCCTGGCTTCAAAGGCTTCATCAGCACTTGCATGTAATGATTTGTAAGCTCAGGTTCATTGTAGATGTAACGAGCACCTTCAAGGGGAGGACTGAGTGGGAGGGCATGAAGCAATTCAGTTGCTGGTGCCTTGTAGTGAGTATTTTCTGACATCCAGTCCAGCACCCATGAGTTCACATCTTCAGAATTTCCTGTGATGTGCAGCATCGCATAGAATTGAAGAATGAGTTCTTCATTCCAATCACATATGTCAGTGCAGAAATTTAGCAATCCAGCATCATGAAGAACACTGAGGACTGGCTCGAAGCCCGACAGAGATTCCACGTCCACGTGAGGAATGTGTGCATGATCGAAGACTTTGTCTTTGTTGAATAGCACAGAGCAATAAAAGTTGGCTTGACTAGCAGTCCAGAAACGCCTCTTCCTTATGCGAGCAGAGTCATATGGGTTGTACTCGAAGAAGAACATATGCTCGCCGAAGAAATCTTCAGCCTTGAACTTTTGCTTGCTTCAGAATGGATCCTTTGGTTTGGGCAGAGAAGTGTCAGTGAGTTGCATCACAACCTCAGGAATCGCAATCTCAGGTTCTTCTGGCTGAGGAATTTCTGGTTCCTCTTCAGTGGCAGTTTGCCTGTTCAAAGGATCAGCAGCAACATTTCTTCAGCACTAGTGGCTGGAATTTCTTCATGCATATGTGAGGTGGGGTGAGTTTCTTCAGAGCCCATTTGAACGGTTGGTGCAGGGGACTGAGGTATTTGTTGTAGTGGGGTGAAGAGTGGAGAATTGGGGTGCAGAATTTCCCAAAAGTCATCATTCATCACTGGCGTAGTGCATCCAATATCCACGTCTTCATCTTCAATTTCTTCAACGCCAGCATCTTCAACTGTGAACTGAGCCATTGGTGAGGAAACAACTGGCGTTGAAGGGATCGCATCCACTTCAATTTCTTCATCAATCTGCTCTAACGAAGCAGCAGAATGATTTTCTTCATCAGATCCACTAGGGATCACATATTCTTCACCAAAAGGAACAAGGTCCTTTGATGGCATGGTGGAGATCGGAACAGCATCAATGGGATTTTCAAACGAGCTGGTCATGGTCTTCATTTTCTTCGGTGCTGAAGAATCTGAAGCAGCTGATGCTTTCCTTTTCTTCACTGCAGCTTGCTCTGCAGCCTTGGTCTTCTTCACATCTGATGCAGATGGAAGGATAGGAGTTGGTGTAGGCGCAGAAGGAGCTGAGGAATCTGGTTGATTTGCCTCAGGCACAACTGATGCAGTTGCCCTGACTTCTTCATGGTATTCAGGCGCACCACTAGTGGATGCCCTGGCAATTTCTTCAGCGGCTGGAATGGAGTCATCAGCCCTAGAACTAGCATTTTCTTCAGCAGTCTGAAAGTCATCAGTGGTGCTGGCATGTTCTTCAGTAGGCTGAGCAGAAGCTCCAGCCTGAGGAACTTCTTGTTGTGGTGGAGCTGCAACATTGGTGAACTTCTCAGTCAGTTTAACAAACCTGACTTTGGCTCCTTGCCAATTAGCATAGTAGGCGTTGAAGTTGTCACTGAGGGCTTTGATTTCAGACTGAATTTTGATGAGTTCATCAGTTGTCATTTTGACAAAGTTTTTCCTCAGGAACTTCTCTTTCCTGAACTGAGCCTTCTTGATCTTCCTGGCCTTCTCAAATTTCCATTTTTCTTCGGTAATGAAATGAGTCAGCATGTGACTTTGGCCAGGAGTCAAATGGAGATCACGCATAGGAGTGTCTGGATCCTTGTGCCAGAGATCAATGTAATCGAGGATCGCCCTTGGATCAAAAAGCAGTGGCACAGGTGTGCCTTTGGCTCTAGCGGCCTTTTCTTGTCTGTCTCTGATGATTTCTGCAAGTTCATCATCATTAGCTTCATCGTCAGATGGCACTTGGAAGGCAACATGGTTCTTCTTCGGACTTGGCCGAGGACCTCATCCAGCCGTTGCCTTTGTCTTCAGCAGAGTAGGACCTGATGAAGAATTTGGTGCAGCTGAGGAACTCTCTAAGACACCAGAGGCAATAGAGATGCCTGCAGTCCTTTGGCATGTAGCCAGATGCACAGGTGCTGAGGACTTTGCCGGAGCAGCTGAGGACTTTGGAGGAGGAGCGGGAGGAGCATGAGGAACTGGCCGTGAGGGCTTTGAAGATTCTGGCCGTGAGGGCATTGCTGAGGAACTGTGCCGTGAGAGCACAACTGGTGAAGCACTTGGCTTGAGCGCGGGCTTCTTTGCCATTGATTTCCTAGGCTTGTCAGAGGCCTTTTTGGCAGCAGCAGCAGCAGAGTCTTCATTGAATTTCCTCATTGCTTCTTTGGCTTGTCTTGCCAACTTGACTTGGCGCTTGGCCCATTCTTCAGGAAAATCCTCACCACGCTTGATGCTGGTGGGGTCAGCTTCTTGGCCAGGTGCCAATGGAGCTCTTGGGAATGGAGGATTAAGTGCGAATTTCTTCATATACTTTGGAGTTATATACCTGTACTCCCTCCATTCTCTTGCCCATCTCCTTTCAATCCTCTGTATGCGCATCTTGCGCTGATTTTTGTTCTCCTTTCCGAATTTGGCCTCATCAGGTGTGCAATAGTCAGCATAGATGTCCTCAGGTATTTCAAAAGCAGTCATGACCTCAGGCCTCTTTCCTCCTTTCTGTGGCTTCTTACCGTCTGCCATATTCTCCAGTTGAGGGATATGAACAATCGAATTCTCTGAAGAAGTATGCAACCTTTCTTCCAGGAACGCTGCAAATGAGTTAAGTTGATGAGAACCTAGTGATTCAGCAGCGGACATGAGTACCTGTGAACAGAGTATAGTCGCAAGGAATTTGGAGAGGTCATATACGTTCTCAGAAGGTTTTTGAAAAAGAACAAGTTTGAGGAATTTGACCAGATGAGCCTTGAAGAATTTCAGTAAATGTTCTTTGTCTTAGGTTCCAGAGTTGTATAGATCGAGGATCCACACAATTGAGGAATCTTGAAGAAAAATGATGCTTAGAGAAACGAATCAAGAACAGATGACTAGTGAGGTGTTTTGTGTGTGAGGATTTGAAGAGTAAAACACCTTTGAAGATTTTGTAGAGAAAATTTGAATCAAGGAGGGAAGTAAAAGTAACTTTTAATTACCCTACATGAAGAACACGACGAACTGAGAAGTGTAGATTTGAATCTCGTTAGTTTAGATCTTCCATGCCCTAACTCGGCGGAGGAAGACAACTACGGCAGCGGCGGAGTGAAGATTTCCACGGCCGGCGCGAGTACGATGGCGACGAGGTCGAGCCAGTGAAGCTCTTCCTCACCAGCGATGATGGAGTAGCGACGGCGCTAGGGTTTGAGAAGCTCAAGCGGGAGAGAGAGCGGGAGAGCGGAGTAAAGGAAGTGAGGAAGAGGAGAGGGGGTATTTATAGTCGCAGTGAAAAATTGTTCGCCCGAAGATTTAGGATGAACATGACCCTGACCCTTCTCATTCGCATGACATGTGTGACCCACGTACTGAAAAGTGGAGATCGTGTTAGATCGTGGGTGAATAGATAAGTCTATCGTAGGAAGCGGAACGGTTTGAGCGGCACAGCCGAAAATTTGGATAAGATTAGTTTTAAAGTTCCATTCGCAATTTCTTCAGCTAACAAGGACACATTGAAGATTTTGAATGACTTTCAAATAGAACGCACATGAAGAATTTGTGAATAGATTGGCTTGAGTATAGCATAGAGGGGGAAGGGTCCGATCACATTCACTTAGCAGAAAATGCAACTTGAAGAAATAGCCATAAGTGAATGCTGTAGAGGACATAAACCCATATATATATAGCCAATGAAGAAAAACGACGGAAATAGTGAAGATTTTGCAAAGTTGAAGAATTTGAAAAACTGAAGAATTTCAAAACTAAGGAAAAACTCAAATTGAAGATTTTCAACTTTGGTGGTGGCGTGACCCACCGTATAAGAATGATGATTTCAGACACCGCGTACAATTGTCATAGGGTTCTGAGAATCAAATTCTTCATTAATTCTTCACACTTAGAGTGTTGTTCTTCATTGATTGAAGAAAAACGTTTCTTCATGTGTTGCACATCTAAGTCATCAATTTTGCATAAGTGTTAGGATGAGTGTCCTATTCAAAGAACATTTGAAGATTCTAAAATATTTAGCTCACACTGCAACTTGCTAAATCTCTTCTCATCCAAGGGCTTTGTGAAGATATCGGCTAGCTGTTCTTTAGTCTTCACATGCTCTTTGTAGATGTCGCCCTTAAACACATGATCACGAAGAAAATGATGATGAATCTGAATGTGCTTTGTCTTCGAGTGCTGAACTGGATTGTGAGAAATCTTGATGGCACTCTCATTGTCACAGTAGAGAGGCACATTTTTCACGTTGATGTCGTAGTCCTTGAGAGTTTGCTTCATCCACAGCAATTGAGCACAACAAGAACCAGCAACAATGTACTCAGCTTCTGCAGTAGACAGTGATATGCAATTCTGTTTCTTCGAGGACCAACAGACCAAAGATCATCCGAGGAAATGACAAGTACCAGATGTTGACTTGCGGTCCACATGATCACCAGCATAGTCAGAGTCAGAATATCCAATGAGATCAAAAGCAGAGCCCTTGGGGTACCATAATCCTAGTGTTGGTATGTGAGCTAGATATCGAAGAATATGCTTCACAACCTTATGGTGTGATTCCTTCGGTGTAGCTTGAAATCGGGCACACATGCAAACACTGAGCATTATATCTGGCCTAGATGCACATAAGTACAATAAAGAACCAATCATGGAGCGGTATACCTTGTGATCGAAGTCAATACCATTTTCATCAATGCGTAGATGGCCATTTGTGGGCATAGGAATTTTGACGCCTTTGCCATCTTGCATGCCGAATTTCCTCAGAACATCCTTAAGGTATTTCTCCTGAGATATGAATATGCCATTGCGTTGTTGATGAATTTGAGGACCTAAGAAGAATTTCAACTCTCCCATCATAGACATTTGATATTCTTCACTCATAATATAGGCAAATTCATCACTATAACATTGGTCAGTACAGCCAAAGATAATATCATCAAAGTATATTTGGCACACAAACAGTTCACCATCATAAGATTTAGTAAAGAGAGTAGGGTCGAGTGAACCGAGTGTGAAGCAATTCTTCATGAGGAATTCCTTCAAAGTATCATACCATGCCCGAGGGGCCTGCTTGAGGCCATAGAGGGCCTTGTTGAGTCTGAAGACTTTGTCATGATTCTTTGGATCTTCAAAACCTGGGGGTTGAGCAACATATACTTCTTCCTCAAGCTTACCATTAAGGAATGCACTTTTCACATCCATTTGATATAAAGTGATATCAGGATGGTTAGCATAAGCAAGTAATATGCGAATAGCCTCAAGTCTAGCAACAGGTGCAAAAGTTTCATCAAAATCAATTCCTTCAACCTGTGTGTAGCCTTGAGCTACAAGTCGTGCCTTATTCCTCACCACAAGGCCATTTTGATCTTGCTTGTTGCGGTAGATCCACTTTGTGCCAATGATATTATGCATGCGAGGATCTGGACGTTTAACCAGTTCCCAGACATTGTTGAGCTCGAGCTGATGTAATTCTTCTTGCATGGCCTGAATCCACTCAGGCTCCAGAGATGCTTCATCTACCTTAGTGGGCTCTATGATAAAGACAAAAGCATAGTGCCCACAAAAGTTAGATAAATGTGAAGCTTTTGAGCGTGTGAGAGGACCTGGTGCTTCAATGTCATCGATGATCTTTTCAACTTGCACTTCTTTTGCAACGCGAGGATGAGCTGGTTGTCATCGAGGAATTTGATCAGCATTTTCTTTAGCATTTTCTTCAGGTGCATCAGCTCGACTTTCTTCACGTTCTGGAATGAATTCTTCAGCAGATTCTTCAGTAGGAATGACATCCTCAGTCGCCTTGAACTTGATAGAATCCTTAGGTGTTGGTTCATCTATCACAGAAGGTAGGTGCTCTCTTTGCGAGACATTAGTTTCATCGAACCGCACATCTATAGTTTCAACAATCTTGTGAAGAACATTGTTGAAGACTCTGTAGGTGTGCGAGTCCTTTCCATAACCAAGCATAAAACCTTCATGTGCTTTCGGTGCAAATTTAGCATTGTGATGAGGATCTCTAATCCAACATTTAGCACCGAAGACTTTGAAACAACTCACATTGGGTTTCTTGTCAGTGAGGAGTTCATAGGCAGTCTTCTTGAAGAATTTGTGAAGATATACTCTGTTGATGATGTGGCACACAGTGTAAATTGCCTCAATCCAGAAGTGATGAGGCTTCTTGTACTCATCAAGCATAGTGCGAGTCATCTCAACAAGAGTTCTGTTCTTGCGCTCCACGACGCCATTTTGCTGAGGAGTATAAGGAGCAGATAACTCATGAGTAATACCAAGTTCATCAAGATAGTCATCAAGACCGGAATTCTTGAACTCAGTTCCATTGTCACTCCTGATGTGCTTGATCTTCACACCAAAGTTGGTTGAAGCCCTCGAGGAAAATCGTTTGAAGACTTCCTGCACTTCGTGTTTGTAAATAACAATGTGTACCCATGTGTAACGAGAGTAATCATCAACAATAACAAAGCCATATAGAGATGCAATAGTACTGGCTGATGTAATTTCTCCTGTAGAACAGAGAATGGATGATGAGACGGAGGTCGACCCTATGGATTTCCTCAATACAAATGCGTATGACTGTGACATAGATATGATGAGTCAACCATATGATGAATCGGGCTATCAGCTTGCTAATGAGGATATGGATGATATGCCCGGGCAGGGTCGTAGCAGGGATTGCAAAAAGTCTCTCTTCATGAAATCCTCACAGGACACGCCTGAAGATGCCGCCTCAACACAGGCTCAACTAGCCGGGCGCGAGGGTCGTACAGTACTTAGCCCAGGAACACTGGGGTAGGGGTTAAGGAAGGCTCTGGAAGGTGTGCCCAAGAAAAAGGAGAGAAAGAGATCGGGGAAGGTAACTGCCTCCAAACAAGCCAGAGCACATAGCAGCTAGACGATGCATTCTGAAGAGCGTGTACCCGTGAAAGGTGCGTTCATGTTCCATCTCATGGGCGAGCCGATGCTACCGCCGAAACCGCTGGAGGCACTATCAGGGGATCTCAGGAGACTGCACGACCATGTGCTGTCGACTGAGAAAAGCCTACTAGCCTCAAAGGATCCAGGATATCTGACATACGCGGCTCGTGTGCCTGAGGGGAAGTGCTACGTCGACACACGGCCGGCGGAGGTGTTCTTCCTGTGGTTTGACCATATCTTTGAGATGTTTCTAACAAGGCGGCTCGATTTTACTATCGTCCGCCTTTTTGCGCTACATATGAGCTCCGTCATGATGAGTGAAGAAATCTCACAAATCTGTGTGGCGGATCCGTACTACATGCACGAGTCTTTCTTGAGTCTCGCGACTTTGAGCGTGAAACTGCTAGGGAGTACCTCCAAAACTTCATGGTAAAGAATAAGGACCGGGAAATTGTCCTCGTGCCTTATCATCCAAAGTAAGTCAGTTCTGGACAACCCTTTCGTACATTTCAATCATTCCTTCTCTCTCATATGGGGAATAATTTGAGGTGTCTTTTCCCCGCAGCAACGGGCGCGCCGTCCTTCTCGTTCTTTACCCGCAAGTCTCCCACGCCGTGTATTTTGACCCTTCCAGAGACTATGAGAAAAAAGACTACACCCACATAATGAATATTCTAGATGATGCTCTCTGAGGGAGTCCTGGACTAGGGGGTGTCTGGATAGCTGAACTATCATCTTTGGACGGACTCCTGGACTATGAAGATACAAGATTGAAGACTTCGTCCCGTGTCCGGATAGGACTTTCCTTGGCGTGGAAGGCAAGCTTGGCGATACGGATATGTAGATCTCCTATCATTGTAACCGACTCTATGTAACCCTAACCCTATTCGGTGTCTATATAAACCGAAGGGTTTTAGTCTGTAGGACGAACAACAATCATACCATAGGCTAGCTTCTAGGGTTTAGCCTCTCTGATCTCGTGGTAGGTCTACTCTTGTACTACCCATATCATCAATATTAATCAAGCAGGAGTAGGGTTTTACCTCCATCGAGAGGGCCCGAACCTGGGTAAAAACATCGTGCCCCTTGTCTCCTGTTACCATCCGCCTAGACGCACAGTTCGGGACCCCCTACCCGAGATCCGCCGGTTTTGACACCGACATTGGTGCTTTCATTGAGAGTTCCTCTGTGTCATCACCTATAGGCCCGATGGCTCCTTCGATCATCAACAATGATGCGCTCCAGGGTGAGACTTTTCTCCCCGGACAGATCTTCGTATTCGGCGGCTTTGCACTGCGGGCCAATTCGCTTGGCCATCTGGAGCAGATTGAAAGCTACACCCCTGGCCATCAGGTCAGATTTGGAAGTTTGAACTACACGGCCGACGTCCATGGAGACTTTATCTTCGACGGATTCGAGCCACGGCCGAGCGCGCCGCGCTGTCTCAATGGGCATGATTTAGCTCTGCCGCCGAACAGTGCCCTGGAGGCCGCACCAGCATCCGCTCCAACCCCTAGTTCGGAGCCGATTTCGCCGATCGATGATGGATGGCTTGACACCACCTCGGGGGCTGAGATCTCTATGGCAATCGAGCCGAACACCCTCCCTTTCCTTTGCGAAGCTCGTGACTCCAAGGCACTGGACTCCTCTCCGGACTCCGAACCTTCCGCGCCCCTCCCAGTCGAATCCGATTGGGCGCCGGTTATGGAGTTTACCGCCGCAGACATCTTTCAGCACTCACCCTTCGGTGATATCCTGAACTCACTAAAGTCTCTCTCTTTATCAGGAGAGCCCTGGCCGAACTGTGGTCAGGAAGGTTGGGATTCGGATGACGAAGAAATTCAACGCCCACCCACCACCCACTTTAGCTACCGTCGATTATTTAACCGACATGCTCGACTTCGACTCCGAAGACATCGATGATATGAACGACGATGTCGGAGACGACCAAGAACCAGCGCCTACAGGGCACTGCAAGGCTACCGCAACTCACGATGTGTACATGGTGGATACACCCAAAGGAAGCGATAACGAGGAACAACGGGACACTGCGAAGGGTAATCCCCCTGAAAAGCAGTCAAAACGGCGACGTAAGCGCCGCTCAAAGCCCCACCTCGACAAAGACAGCTCCCACACAGACCCAGCCATAGAGCAGGGCGAACCGGCCGACGACGAACATGCCATTGAGCAACCATCCGAACAGAATAACTTGGACAAACAACCCGTCCCCGGCAAAGACAACAGTCCAGACGATTCTACGCCGGACACATCATTGGAGCAGAAGAACCTCCAGAAAGAGCTCGTCGCCTCTGCACGTAGCTTGAAAAATCAGAAACGGAAGCTAAAAATAGCGGAAGACGCACTCCGAATGAGATGGAGCAAAGTACTCAACACCGCAGACAAATACGGCAATAGCCGCCCAATAAAGAGCTACCCAAAGCGCAAACTACTGCCCGAATTCGATGAGGAGGCCGCAGAGCCCCCACGATCAAAGAACAAGGAGGTCGCCCGGTCGGATAGACGACCACATGGCAAACATAGAGCGGCAAGCGGCGCCGCACACAAGCCGGCACGCGATCCGCATAAAGAATCGCACCAAAAGGATGGCCCAGTCAGGTCTATCTATGGGCCAAGAAAGCAAGCTCTAGAAAGCAACGCAACACGGCGAATATTCGAACATCACGTCACACCCGAATACAGGGGCACCGCACACCCCCTATGTTTCACCGATGAGGTGCTGGATCATGAATTTCCAGCGGGGTTTAAGCCCGTAAACATAGAGGCATATGCTGGAACAACAGACCCTGGAGTCTGGATTGAGGATTACATCCTGCACATACACATGGCCAGAGGAGATGACCTCCACGCCATAAAATACTTACCCCTCAAGCTCAAAGGGCCAGCCCGGCATTGGCTTAAAAGCCTCCCCGAAAACACCATTGGAAGTTGGGAAGAGCTCGAGGATGCTTTTCGGGCAAATTTTCAGGGGACCTATGTCCGCCCTCCGGATGCAGACGATCTAAGTCACATAACTCAACAGCCCGGAGAGTCAGCCAGCAAATTCTGGAACAGGTTCCTCACCAAAAATAACCAAATAGTCGACTGTCCGGACGCCGAAGCCTTAGCAGCTTTCAAACACAACGTCCGAGACGAATGGCTCGCCAGACACCTTGTCCAAGAAAAGCCGAGAACAATGGCCGCACTAACAAGCCTCATGACCCGCTTTTGCGCGGGAGAAGATAGCTGGCTAGCAAGATGCAGCACCAGCGACCCAAGTACATCTGAGGTCAGGGATGGAAATGAGAAACCACGATGCAACAAGGACCAGCGCCGGACCAGGGGAAACAGTCCGAAGAGCGCGACAGTCAACGCCGGATTCAAAAGCTCTCGGCAGAATAATAAAAAACTGCCCCTTAAGGATAATAGCGACGAGCTATCCAACTTAAAAAAAAATCTTGGACAAGATATGTCAAATCCACAGTACTCCCGGAAAGCCTGCAAACCATACCCACAGAGATTACTGGGTCTTCAAATAGTCCGGCAGACTCAACGCCGAACACAAGGGGCTCGACACACCAAGTGAGGATGATGACAAACCCCACAAGCAGAGCACTGGAAAACAAAAAAATTTCCCACAAGAGGTTAAAACAGTAAACTCACTTCAAGTGATAAAAGGGAAAAACAGAGTGGCGCCCACTAAAACAGGCGCCGCACAGACTACCCCAGCGGAGTCCCAACACTGGCTGTCAAAACCAATCACCTTCGACCATCAGGACTACTCCAAAAGTGTCCGGAACGCAGGATGGACTGCCTTGATATTGGATCCTATAATCGATGGATTCCAATTTACACAAGTCCTAATGGACGGCGGCAGTGACATAAACCTGCTATATCAGGACACATTCGCAGGATGGGGATAGACCCAACCAAAATTAGCCATAGCAACACTTCCTTTAAAGGAATAATGCCAGGCGCATATGCCCATTGTACGGGCTCCCTAACATTAGAAGTTATGTTCGACTCATCCGACAACTTCCGTCGTGAAAAGTTAGTCTTCCACATTGCCCCATTTAAAAGTAGCCATCAAGCACTATTGGGACGCGAAGCTTTCACCCGCTTTAACGCAATTCCGCATTATGCATCTCTTACACTTAAAATGCCCGGTCCACGAGGCATCATCTCATTAAAGGGAAACTCTGAGTATTCCTCAAATATGGAGAAATGTGAGACTGCCTTGATAGCCACACACCAATCCGGCTTTGCTGGTCAAAGCATCTAAGCAGGTCGTTCAGACCCCGGACACGGTTAGGCGAGTCCGGCATAAATAAACAAGGGGCTTACTAGCTGCGTACCCCCTTACAAGGGGCTCCACGCAAGTACAACAAGAGACAATAAAGCTCAATTTTATTCATTTTTTGAGTCATACTATGTTTATTCCAAAATACATTTTTTACGATCTTTTTCCAACTAAGTTCCTCTCTTTTATAGATGAACGCCGTGCTATACCCGTCCAGAATACGGCACAACGGAGACACAGGCGCAGACGTGCAGCAGGGACCCGTTGCAAGGATTCTTTTTAGATTAAGACCATGCGTAAACGTTTTTCACTGTCTCTTGTTGTTACACATCCCCCGGTCTCTTGATATAACCGAGGAGGAGGCTGGCGTTTTGGCATCGGCCCCGCCAGAATTTTGCACGTACCTGGACACCAGGGGCTTGTTATCAACGGCGTTGTTCGGCCCGCTTTATAAAAGACCGAATACCTTAGGGAGTGTTCGGCGTCTCGAGTTAGGCCTTATATGCATCAGCTCCGAATCATGTCTTTGGTCAAATGTTGGGTTTGCCCGGCTCCTGTGTTTTGCTGCCTTACGTTCCGCTCTATCGGCTAACGGGGCATCAGGAGAACTACTGCGATTGTGCCCTGGTTCGGCCAGGCGAGCACCTCAGTAGAGAAAGCCGAAAATTGACGGTCATTATATAGCGAGAGACTGGTCAACCACTCAATGACCCACTGGAATGTTTAGAATTCATCCTCATTAACGAAGGACCGTTTTCCGGTCAGGCACATACGCGCCCCGAATTCGGGAGAGTGCGGTGCCCCCAGGGGCTATATCATAGCCCCACCATTGAACTCCTATGGCTAAGTGAAAGTGATAAAGCATTATAGTCCGGTTGCCTAGTTTGCTACGCTATCACCTCCTTTACAGGACCAAGACGTTGGATTAAGTGTGAAAATGCACCTTTTTGCAAACACCCCCGCACTATGTGCGTGGGGGCTGAAGCCGAAGACTGCCATTTTTCAGGTTATATAGACATATACATTAACGGCCGCACAGGAGGTAATTTACTACTTGAACGCACAAGTATAAAAAGCTCTTATATTCTATTGAAACATTGTTTCACAAATAGTACATGTCATTGGAACATAACGTACTTCGAGCACTGTGTCTCTATTAAACGAGCGCCCTGAAGAACTTCCTCAAAATAGCGCTCGACTGGCACTCGGCTTCCGTCCGAATCCGGGGATGCAATATCGGTGGCCTTCATCTCTGCCCAGTATGTCTTGACATGGGCAAGAGCCATCCGCGCACCCTCTATGCATGCCGACCGCTTCATCACGTCGATGCGCGGCACCGCACCAAGGAACTGCTACACCAAGCCAAAATAACTCTTCGGCTTAGGCCCTTCCAGCCACAAATGAGTCACGACATGCTTCATGGCAAGTCCGGACAACCTATTCTGCTCGGCCCATTCGGCCAACCGATCGGTTAGCGGAAATGGACGCTCCGGACTATGGAACTGCGACCAAAATAGCTCTTCCCTTCTGTGACCCTTTTGGCCTCGGAAGTGCTCGACCGCGTCCGCGGCACTCACCGCTAAGTCCAGATAAGCATCCTCCGCACCCCACAGCCGGTCCAACTGAGCATATTTCGGATCCGTGAACTTCCTCCGCAGCAGAAAGGGCTTCCCAGTCGCAATATCCCCGGACTGACGTAGCTCCTCCTTTATAGCTCTCATTGTGGAGCGGGCATCCTTGGCTTCGGCGGTGGCCTTTTTCAGGTCCTCTGGCTCTGCTCGACGCTCTTTTTCAAGTAACTCGTAGCAATCAGCATCCTTCAATTTCATGGCCATCTTGGCCATTTCTTTCCTGCTTTGGCAGTGAGCAGCCTGTTCGGCTCTTAGCTCTTCGGCCGCCTTCAAGGCCGCCGCATCACTTTTCCTGGCTTGCTCCTTGACTCGGGCGAGCTCCGCCCGAAGCTTCTCCATAGCAGCGGCACCATCTGCATCAAGCATACATGTTGTAAGGCATGAGCGTCACGCTCCCTTACCACGTGTCCGCGGGGAAGTTGTATACCTTGTGACTCGTCAAGTTGCTTATTGACAAGCGCGATGTCCGCATCCGCCACGTCAAGTTGCCGTTTTAGTTCGGCAAACTCATCACTCTGGCTGGCCATCGGACGCCCTGCCACCTACATAGGAAAGGCGATGTATTATAACTGGGATTATGATCCTTGGCACGCTGTCGCTTTTAACAACGTACCGAGTCTCAGGGGCTACTATCTATACAGGGCGCATTTTATATGCAAAACTGTTAGAAGGTACATCATTCTCGCGTACCTCAAATCCCGTCAGCAAACTTCTAACAGCTTCATGCAATCCGCTCTCAGCGGATGAGATCATTTCAATCACCGTACCCATTAACGCACGGTGATCTTCTGAGATAGACGCTCGCCCGAGCAGATCCTTTAGCTCCTCCGACCGCACACCAGTCGGCGCTGGACCTTCCAGCCCCGCCGGACTCGGAGAAACCCTCCATGATGACACCTCAGGGTCGTCCGCCTCGCATGACGGTGCGGCAGGTGGAGGCGTTTCGCTCTCCATCATCTCCGGAAGAAGATCCCCCGAAGACGAGCTCTGTTGAGAAGGGCTGAGATCCGAACTTCAAGGTAAAATTTTGGTTGTCTTCAGAAATAAAAACAGGGGTACCCCTTATTACAAAACCCCCCTTTCTACTTACGGCTTGCTGGAGGGCTGATTCCCTTGGGGAGATAGTGCGGTTGGGGCTTCCCCCGGCGCAGGACCCTCTGGCGAAGATTTCTTCCCCCGCTTTGAGGCCTTGGCCTCCGGATCTCCAAAAGCGGTCCTTTTCTCCCCCTGGAGGGAGGGATTCTTCGTCTCCCCTTTATTGATAGCCTCCTCTGTGGAGGCAGTAGCTTCCCTGTTCCCCCCTTCTCCTTCTTCCAAAGGCATGGCCTTCAGCATCTTGGTCAGCACAGGGTCCGGCGTGGTCTCTGGGAGGGTGGCCGGACACCTTATCAGTTTTTCTTTCGCTATCCACTCCTGTTCAAGAGACAGCTCCTTTAAGGGCAAGCTTATGATAAATGTACGGATAACATGTCCAGGCACAGGACTACTTACTAGGGTATCCGGGCGATTGCAGCTTAGACCTGCATCCTCGGTAAAGTCCGGACACATTCCTTGTGATCTAAAGAACAGTTTATACATCTCCACAGGCGTCGCGCCCACGAAGTGTTGGAGAGCTCGTGGTCCCTCCGGGTTAAATTCCCACAAGCGGAGGGGGCGACGTTTGCAGGGCAGAAGGTGCCGAATCAGCATGACCTGCGCCACCACCACCAGATTGATCTCCCTCTCTTGAAGGTCTCGAATACGGCCCTGCAGCAGAGGTACGTCCTTGGACGACCCCCAGTCAAGCCCTTTGTTGACCCATGACGCCAGCCGCTATGGAGGACCTGAACGGAAGGCCGGAGGCGCCACCCATTTGGTGCCCTGGGAAGCGGTAATGTAAAACCACTCCTGCTGCCATAAACCGAGCTCCTCTTGAAAACAGCCCTCGGGCCATGGAGCGTCAGCGCACTTGCTTATAACAGCCCCTCCGCACTCTGCCTGCTGCCCCTTGATCATCTTCGGCTCCACCTTGAAGGTCTTGAGCCACAATCCGAAGTGAGGGGTAATGCGGAGCAAGGCTTCGCATACGATAATGAATGACGAGATGTGGAGGATGGACTCCGGATTCAAGTCGTGGAATTCCAGCCCATAATAAAACATGAGCCCCCGCACAAAGGGATCCGTCGGGAAGCCTAAACCCCGAAGGAAGTGAGACGCGAACACCACGCTCTCACCAGGCTCGGGAGCAGGGATAACCTGCCCTGGGGCAGGTAGCCTATGCAAAATTTCGCCGGTTAGATACCTGGCGTCTCGCAGCTTTAGCACATCTTCTTCCATGACGGAAGAAGCCATCCACCATCCACCATCGTCGGAGGTCCGAAGCGCCTGAATCTAGAGCTTTGGGTGTTGGAACTCAAGGCGAGAGGCGGATTCGATTGAGATTGAAAGAAAGGAGGAGGCCTTGGTCTCGTTATAAAGAGGTTGAATACCAAGAGCCCTCCCCGTGACCGTTTGGGACTCGCCCTCGATAGAGGGGACGTGCCAACGGGTGCGATTGGGTTACCCACACCCGTATTGATGAGAATCCCGGAATAAGGGGCATGATCTTCGCTTTGATAAGACGTGCCAAGGAAACCGCCTCGCTAAACGCGCTGAGGTGGGACAGTAAAAAACGGTTCGAATAAAGACCTGGCCCTGGTGTGATGACATGCCGCGGAATACGTCAGCAGATCTGCATAAAAATTATTCTCTCTACGGTGGTATGTGGAACTTGTTTTGTAGATCCGGACACTATCCTTGTGTTCAAACCTTCTATGAAGAATTCGGAGAAGGAACCCGCCTTGCAATGCCGAAGACAATATGTGCGCCGGACTCGTCGTCATTGAAGCCTGGTTCAGGTGCTACTGAGGGAGTCCTGGACTAGGGGGTGTCCGGATAGCCGAACTATCATCTTTGGCCGGACTCCTAGACTATGAAGATACAAGATTGAAGACTTCGTCACGTGTCCGGATAGGACTTTCCTTGGCGTGGAAGGCAAGCTTGGCGATATGGATATGTAGATCTCCTATCATTGTAACCGACTCTATGTAACCCTAACCCTATTCAGTGTCTATATAAACCGAAGGGTTTTAGTCCGTAGGACGAACAACAATCATACCATAGGCTAGCTTCTAGGGTTTAGCCTCTTTGATCTCGTGGTAGATCTACTCTTGTACTACCCATATCATCAATATTAATCAAGCAGGAGTAGGGTTTTACCTCCATCGAGAGGGCCCGAACCTGGGTGAAAACATCGTGCCCCTTGTCTCCTGTTACCATCCGCCTAGACGCACAGTTCGGGACCCCCTACCCGAGATCCGCCGGTTTTGACACCGACACTCTCCAAGGCTTCAGCTTTAGAGGTGGCCACATGCAGATCAAGAAACAAAGGAACAAGAAGATGGGTTTCGCGCATAAAACTAACTTCTCCTGCATTCATGTCCCAAAACCAAGCAAGAAGGATGGATTCTACATCGTCCATCTCATGATTCAGTTCAACACGGATCACCAAAAGCTTCGCATGAACAGCAGAAATGATGATCATATCCACAAGTGGCTAGAATCTCATGGAGAAGCGGATTATAAACTTAGAGATGACTTCTTTCGCATCCAAAGCGACATTGCGACGATCATCATGAAAGAAGTCGTCGATGAGATGGGGATGTTCCACCACGGCCCTATATCGCGAGCTGACGTCCGAACTCGCATAGGCATGCAACGTCTAGACCTCACGCCGTTCAAGAAGCTAGGGTTCATCCTCGATGATATGGAAGGATGGAACTTCTACTAATTTATGATGCCGATGATGATAATATGTGTCGGTTGAACTTGTATACTTTTTGTAGCGATGAAACTTTATGATGTCCACGGTCCCTGCCGAACTTGCGTAACGCTACTTTGTTAGTTTGCGTACGGTGACGTGCGTACCTCTAGTTAATTAATTTGCGTACTGTATGTTGCATCTAGTTGATAACCCTTTCTTTTTCGGTGTTGCTCTAGTATATTTTGTTGCATATATATGATTGTACATCCTCTTCATGAACATGCATCTCTAACGTAACAGGTACCTAGTTTCTTGATGGAGACATGGAATTGCTATGTCGTGTACAAAGGGAAGGTTCCGGGGGTGTACAACGAGTAGCATGAGTGTCAGGCGCAAGTGAATGGGTTCACGGGCGCCAGCCATAAAGGCTTCAAAAGCAGACAAGAAGGAGAAGCTAGTTACATGAGGTTCACGCTAGCGCGAGAGAGGAATCGTAACCGCCACCTCATGTACTGCATAGTTCCGCTCTCACTCATAGTGATAGCTCTTCTTGCGTATACCTTTGTTTAGATGGATGACGTTGTTGTAGTTGCAAGTATTCGAGACTTGCATGTATCGCTATTTTCGAGATGATGACAAGATACCACTGTGTTGGATGATGGTTATGATGAGACTATTTGTATGTACATGCTATGATTACATTTGTGGTCTCGCAGGCATTTGTATGTGTATCATGATGACATTTCTATGTGCTAAAGATTCTTCTATAAAGCCTGTTCAAATACAAAAAAATCATGCCAAAAAAAACTACTTAAATTAGCAGTAGCGAGCGTATAAAAGTTAGCAGCAGCGCCGCGATAGCAGTAGCGAGTCCGTGCAAAGCGCGCTAGAGCTACTAGCAGTAGCGAGCTTCCGCTAACAGCGCTGCTGCTACACTTGTGTAGCAGTAGCGCCGGTGAGCACGCGCTACTGCTATGTGTTAGCTGTAGCGCCTTATTAGTGGCGTCTGTCCCCACGCTACTGATACATCTAATCCCCGCGCTGCTGCTAGCCTTTTCCCTAGTAGTGAAGCCAAGTTCTATAATGAAAATTCCCACTAGTATATGAAAGTGATAACTCAATAGACTCTCTATATGAAGAACATGGTGCTACTCTGAAGCACAAGTGTGGTAAAATGATAGTAACATTGCCCCTTCTCTCTTTTTCTCTCATTTTTTTCTTTTTTTTCTTTTTATTTTTTTTATTTTTTTGGTGGGCTTCTTTGGCTCTCTTTTTATTTGGGCTTCTTTGGCCTCTTTTTTTTGTAAAGTCCAGAGTCTCATCCCGACTTATGGGGGAATCATAGTCTCCATCATCCTTTCCTCACTGGGGCAATGCTCTAATAATGATGATCATCACACTTTTATTTACTTACAACTCGATATCTAGAACAAAGATATGACTCTATACGAATCCCTCCGGCGGTGTACCGGGATGTGCAATGATCTTGCGTAGCAAAGATATAAAAAATAGATAAGCCATAAAAACATCATGCTAGCTATCTTACGATCATGCAAAGCAATATGACAATAAATGCTCAAGTCATGTATATGATGATGATGGAAGTTGCATGGCAATATATCTCGGAATGGCTATCGAAATGCCATGATAGGTAGGTATGGTGGCTGTTTTGAGGAAGATATAATGAGGCTTATGTGTGACAGAGCGTATCATATCACGGGGTTTGGATGCACCGGCGAAGTTTGCACCAACTCTCGAGGTGAGAAAGGGCAATGCACGGTACCGAAGAGGCTAGCAATGATGGAATGGTGAGAGTGTGTATAATCCATGGACTCAACATTAGTCATAAAGAACTCACATACTTATTGCAAAAATCTATTGGTCATCCAAAACAAAGTACTACGCGCATGCTCCTAGGGGGATAGATTGGTAGGAAAAGACCATCGCTCGTCCCCGACCGCCACTCATAAGGAAGGCAATCAATAAACACCTCATGCTCCGACTTTGTTACATAACGGTTCACCATACGTGCATGCTACGGGACTTGCAAACCTCAACACAAGTATTTCTCAATTTCAAAATTACTCAACTAGCACGACTCTAATATCACCACCTTTATATCGCAAAACTATTGCAAGGAATCAAACATATCATATTCAGCGATCTACAAGTTTTATGTAGGGTTTTATGACTAACCATGTGAATGACCAGTTCCTGTCATCTCTCTAAATAGATATAAGTGAAGCAAGAGAGTTTTAGTTCTTTCTATAAAAGATATGCCCACGCTCTAACAAATATAAGTGAAGCAAAAGAGCATTCTACAAATGGCGGTTGTCTATGTAAAGAGAAACAGGCAGTCCAAGCTTCAAATGATATAAGTGAAGCACATGAAGCATTCTATAAAGCCATACTCAAAAGATATAAGTGAAGTGCAATGAGCATTCTATAAATCAACCAAGGACTATCCCATACCAGCATGGTGCATAAAAGAAAAATGAAAACTAAATGCAAAAGACGCTCCAAGATTTGCACATATCACATGAATGAAACGAATCCGAAAACATGCCGATATTTGTTGAAGAAAGAGGGGATGCCTTCCCAGCATCCCCAAGCTTAGACGCTTGAGTCTCCTTGAATATTTACTTGGGGTGCCTCGGGCATCCCCAAGCTTGAGCTCTTGCCTCTCTTCCTTCTTCTCACATCGAAACCTTCTCAATCATCGAACACTTCATCCACACAAAACTTCAACAGAAAACTCGATAAGATCCGTTAGTATAAATAAGCAAATCACTACTCTAAGTACTGTTTCAAACCAATTCATATTTTGTTTTTGCATTATGTCTACTGTAATATAACTTTTTCATGGCTTAATCCACTGATATAAATTGATAGTTTCATCAAAACAAGCAAACTATGCATCAAAAACAGAATCTGTCAAAAAAAAAAGAACAGTCTGTAACAATCTGAACATTCACCATACTTCTGATAATTGAAAAATTCTACCACAATTAGGAAAAATAAACAATTTTTACATAAAGACAGTGCAAAAAGAATCAGAACTATTGGACGTTCCAGTAAAAAAATAAAAATCGCGCACTACAGCCAAAGTTTCTGTCCTGCACCGCACAAACCAGCAAGCATTATAAACATCCTAAAGGCAAACCTTGGCACATTATTTTTATAATAGAATGGACTTATACAAGGGGATAATTATTTTTGTTGAAAAGTTTTTGTAATCAAGATTCACAAAGTTGCCGTGAGCACGAACAAAGTTCAAGGCTAGCTCCCACTTCAACAATGCTTGTCTTTCTCACTTTCGCTTTTCTTTTTGAAAAAGTTTTGAGTTCCCCTCTTTATTTTTGTTGTTTTTAAACTATATGAAAGCACTCAACAGAAATAAATGACTCTCTAAAACTTCCGGGTTGTCTCCCTGGCAGCACTTTCTTTAAAGCCATTAAGCTAGGCATATAGTGCTCAAGTAGTGAATCCACCCGGATCCCAAGGTATATCAAAGCCAATTTTAATTAGCAATGATTTGGCATTTAGTAGTGAGCACAAAACAACATATATCATGAAATGACGAAGTCTAACTCCCTTCCTATACATCGACATGTCATAAAAGAACAATTCATGCACACAAAGTAAAGGCCAATGCATAGTATAAACAGTTTCTTGCAATTTTATTGTATTGGAAACATAGAGAGGTGGAGATATAGTTCCTCTCTCATAATAATTGCAAGTAGGAGCAGCAAGCACATGCATATTATATCTATCAAAATCATCATGTGCAACAGTAAAAGGCAGCCCATCAATATAATCCTTAATAAGAGCAAACTTCTCCGATATAGTGTAGTCAGGAGAATTCAAAAAGATGATAGGACTATCATGCGTGGGTGCAATAGCAACAATTTCATGTTTAACATAAGGAACTATAGCAAGTTCATCTCCATAAGCATAATTCATATTGGCATCTTGGCCATAAGCATAGCAAGCATCATCAAAAAGGGATATTTCAAGAGAATTAATGGGATCATAATAGTCATCATAGCAATCATCCTTCGGTAAGCACGAAGGGGAATTAAACAATGTATGAGTTGAAGAGTTGCTCTCATTAGAAGGTGGGCACGGGTGATCAATCTGGTCTTCCTCCTTTTGTTCTTCGCTCTCCTCATCATCTTTTTCATCCAATGAGCTCACAGTTTCATCAATTTCTTCTTCCATAGCTTCCTGCAAAATATTAGTCTCTTCTTGGACAGCTGGGTATGCCTCAATATATAGTTTAACATAGGCATTAGAAGCATAATTATCATAGCAATATTCAAGTATGGCAAAAATTTCAGATGTGTGAAAAGTAGCATCATACGTTTCAATCAAAGAAGCAATTTCGTAAGCACCCTTAAAAACAACAAATTCTTCAATTTGTTGAATATCATAGTAACTATAAACACCTTTAGCATACGAAGATAAGATTCCATTATCAATAAACTCACATTGGTAGGGAAGGTGTTTCTTAGGGTTTTCAGAACAACAAGTAACATCATATATTTCACATAAATTCCAAGCATAGCATTGCAAATGATGAATTTGACCCAATACAATTTTCCCTTTTTCAGATATTCGGTGTCTCACATAACAAGCATGCTCATCTAAAGATTTGCCATCAACCAAGCTAGTTGGGGTTTCAGCCCGAGCACATAGGGATCCAAGATGATCCAAGTAAAAAGCTTCAGGAGTGTGATAAATTTTGAGTGGTTCTTCAACCATTGGAGCAGTAGGTACAACTAATTTTTTTGGTATTTTGCGTTTCCTACCCATAATGAAAGATAGGAAACAACTACGAACAACAAAAATAAAAATTACTTAGTGATAAAGCAAACAAGCACACACGAGAATATTCACCCCACGCTATGGCTCCCCGGCAACGGCGCCAGAAAAAGGTCTTGATAACCCACAAGTATAGGGGATCAATTGTAGCCTCTTTCGATATAAGAGTGTCGAACCCAACGAGGAGCTAAAGGTAGAACAAATATTCCCTCCAGTTCTATCGACCACCGATACAACTCTACGCACGCTTGACGTTCGCTTTACCTAGAACTAGTATGAAACTAGAAGTACTTTGTAGGTGTTTTTGGATAACCTTGCAAGAAAGTAAAGAGCACGTAAATAAAGACTAGGGGCTGTTTAGATGAAGACACAACTAAATTAGTTTTAGTAAAGAGTTTGTTGTCACGAGAAAGTTATTTGTCCCTAGGCAATCGATAACTAGACCGGTAATCATTATTGCAATTTTATTTGAGGGAGAGGCATAAGTTATCATACTTTCTCTACTTGGATCATATGCACTTATGATTGGAACTCTAGCAAGCATACGCAACTACTAAAGATCATTAAGGTAAAACCCAACCATAGCATTAAAGTATCAAGTCCCCTTTATCCCATACGCAAACAACCTACTTACTCGGGTCTGTGCTTCTGTCACTCACGCCACCCACTATAAGCAAATCATGAACAAATTGCAAACCCTACAGCGGGAATCCCTCACGCTTGCGCGACACGAAGAGCACCATAGGACGACAACAATAATAAAACATGCAACTCAAACCAATCTTGATCATCAAATAGCCATTAGGACAAAACGGATCTACTCAAACATCATAGAATAGTCATACATCATTGGGAAATAATATATAGCGTTGAGCACCATAAGTAGAGATTACAGCGGGTAAGAGAGAGGTTACACCGATGCATAGAGGGGGTAAGAGTTGGTGATGATGGCGGTGAAGTTGTTGGTGAAGATGGCGGTGATGATGATGGCCCCGACAGCGCTCCGGCGCCACCAGAAGCAAGGGGGGAGGGGCCCCCTTCTTCTTCTTCTTCCTTGACATCCTCCCTAGATGGGAGAAGGGTTTCCCCTCTGGTCCTTGGCTCCCATGGCGTGGGAGGGGCGAGAGCGCCTCCGAGATTGGGTCTATCTCTCTTTTTCTCTCTGTTTTTGCGTTCTGTTCCGGCTCTGTTTCACCGTTTCGTGTATATATGGAAATCCGTAACTCCGATTGGACTGAAACCTTCGCCGTGATTTTTCTCCGAAAATTAGCTTTCTTGCGGCAAAAAAAGAGCGTTAACCGCCTTACGGGTGGCCCATGAGGGTGGGGGGCGCCCTCCTGGTACGGGCGTGGGCCCCTGTCTCGTGACCACCTCGGACACCGTTTCGCGTTGATCTTTCTCCCAAATTTTCCAAATATTCCAAAAATAAGCTCCGTCCGTTTTTATCCCGTTTGGACTCCGTTTGATATGGATATTCTGCGAAACCAAAAACATGCAACAGACAGGAACTGGCACTAGGCACTGGATCAATATGTTAATCCCAAAAATAGTATAAAAAGTTGCCAAAAAGTATATGGAAGTTGTAGAATATTGGCATGGAACAATCAAAAATTATAGATATGACGGAGACGTATCATGCGGCTTCATGTATGTGGCAACGATGGCGGCTTCGGGTGGAGTCAAGTTTGCTGATGGTTCTTGGTAGTCGGTCTCTTCCGGCGTGTTCATGGAGTCGCCGTGCCTCGCTTTGTCTTCGTGAAGTCGGAGTAGCTAAGGAAGGCCCTTGCGGTGACGATGACACGCGACGGGTGGTCGGCTCTGGTGCTGGCTCGGCGCAAGGCCAACGCTTTTCCCCTGCAATGCTCGTTGATAGAGTCGGAGCTGCCTGGTCGCCGACGAGTGTAGCTGACTGTTTGGCATCGGCCGGCGCAAGCCTCGACGCTTGTTTGCGGTGAAGGCTTCTTCAGTGGTCATTGATGGTAGAGTCGGAGTCGCCCTCGCGGAGGCATGATGACGATAACGCCGGGTTGCAACCTCGACGATGCTTTTCTCCTCGGCGGTGTATGTGCGTTCTTGTGTGGGCTGCCAGATCGCCCTGTGTGCCTTGTGTTTGCGGGCCAGTTGTGACGGTTTTCGTCCGGTTTTCCGTTTATTAACCGGGCAATTCTCTTCGACCTTTTTTAATGAATTGGGCCCTAAGGGACCGTGTTTCAAAAACTACTTATATACTGTATTGTTTTGCTAAAAGAAACTTATATACTGTAGTAGGCAACAAAAGATCACGGGCGTTTGCTGTCGGAACGACGACACAGATCAGACACGATATATTTTTTTCAGATACGATGGGAATCCCCTTTGCCATGGCCTCGCCGACCACGTCGTCGTCCGGCGGCGGCACCGTCTCAGCCGGTTTGACGCCGCGCGTCCTCGGCACCGGGTCTCACCTGTTTCAGATGGACGGCTACTCGATCGCCAAACGCGTACCCACCGGCACGGGTTTCAAGTCCACAACTTTCACGGTGGGAGGCTACCGCTGGGTTCTGTACCTCTACCCCAACGGCGCCCTAGAAAACGACGGCTTCATGTCCGTCTTCCTCGTCCTCCTCGAGGTCGTCAAGGACATTATCAGGCTGCAATTCGAGCTCAGCTTCATCGACGAGGTTGCGAAGCAGGATCTGGAGCACATCCGCACAAGGCAGGCCATCGATCTAATTAGCAGCAACTACGGCGTGGGCTACCACAGGTTCATCGCGTTGGAGGCTCTTGAAAAGTCGAAGCATCTCAAGGAGGATCGCTTCACCATCCGGTGCGACGTTCTCGTCACGGAGAGACTTGCCGCCCAGAGATGCGCGGGATGCAACCTTCGGTCGCCGTCGGTGGCGATTCGGCCGGCCCCCCATTTGTGTTTTTGCGACGTCTGCCACGACGCCAGCCACGACGACCCGTCCGCAAAACAATGCGCAGGCTGCCATGGACCCTTCACCGCGATTCTCCTCGCCTTCGCTAGGCTTCCATATGGCCATCTAGAGCTAAACTAGTTTCCATTACAAAGTTCAATCTTTTCAGTAACTTTTTGTCATTACTTATGAGTTCTACGAGACATGTGATTCTATGTTAGAATGAACTTGCCTTAATTCTCCCTAATGCTACACGTATAGGGGCATACGGGTTTCTTTGACGGGAAGGCTTACTTTATATTAATTAATTAAATAATAGTTACATCGTGAACAGTATTACGATGAACTTAGGCGGGGCATCAACCAAAAAGTAGGGTTATTTGCATGTCCCCATCTTGTCAACTCAGGTAATTGTCTCTCTACTACAATACTCAATAATAACCAATATTGATTATCAAGAATCAGCGCTGTCACCACAGAAAACTCTTCGTTGCAGTTTCTAGCATATACCACCGTGATGTTGTCCGATCTCACTAGCAGATTAGAACATCCCGTATTTATTGTTAGCTTCAGCTCCTCAAGCAAGGCAACTGCTTCTGCTGTGAACACGTCAGCTACATATTCCAGTCTTGTCGTACATGCCTTTTTGAAAATTCCCCGATGATCATGGATCACAGCCTGCGTAATCACCCTCGGAAAATGACGCATCAACATTCAAAATTTGTTGTCTAGAGAGAAACACCGGCCACCTGTTGATTTTAGGCGTGCTTTTGATCTCTGCTGCACGAGCAAAATTCAGAGCTAAAGCAAGGACCGCGGGCGCAGTTCTTTCTTCAGACAAAATAACTTCTCCCTGAATGAATTGCCGCCGTTGCCACGAAAAATACCACACACCATATATATGAACTCCGGCAACTCCAATATTGGTCCAGAATACGTTCTCCGATAGGATACGTCGCATAGGATAAACTCCATGACCGCTTCTCCCGACCGATCGGTCATACTAGCAGAAATTATATCTATGCTTTCCGGAGAGCATCCCAAACTGCTTTTGATCTAGTACAATTAAACAACACATGAGAAATGTTTTTCGCCCCGGCTTGACAGAAAGGGCATTGAGAAACTCGTCTGATGTGGCGATTTATAAGGACACTATAGCACAGGATGGCGTTGTGCAGACACCTCCATATGAAGATTTTCACTTTGGATGGTACTTTCATATTCCATAAATTCTTCCAAACTGGATGGGGCGCCATGGGGTAGCGGGCTAATCCACTCTCCTCTGGATCATAGTTTGCTTCCCATTGCTTGTAATAAGCCGAACGTACCAAAAAAACTCCACTCTTTGTCAGATGCAACGCGACATAATCCTCCATCTCCTCATGAAATAACGGAATCTGTAGTGTGCGATCCACATCAATTGGACAGAAATTTTCCGGGACCAGCATCTCATCCGACTCTCCCGTTATTTAAAGCGGTGGCCCAATTGATGTGGATCATTGTTTGGATCATCTCCATATGAGAGAGTTCTCTCTTTCCATCCATTAACCAATGCTTGGATCATCTCTATGGTATGTTTAAAACAATCAACCTGGTCCACCCCTATCATGGAGGGTGTTCCCATATATTTGTCTGAGAGGGATTCAGTCATAATGTTCAGAATTTGACACATTTTCCTTCAAATCAACGTTTGTATTCGGACTGAAAAATATAGAGCACTTTGCTTCACTCACCAATTGCACTGAGGTCGAGCAATACTCATCTAGAATGCCACGTAGGGCGGTTGCATTTGCGACATCTGCTCTCATGAGAATAAGAGGATCGTCGGCAAAAAGTAAATGAGAGATTTTTTGGTGAGCCTTTGCACACCTGCACACCCATAAGGTTACCAGTCTCCTCATGGTTAATAAGAGCCAACAGTCCTCATGCACATAAAAAAAGAGGTATGGGGAGAGGGGATCTCCCTATCTCTAACCTCTAGTCAGCGAAAACGGTAGTCTCATTTGAATTGAATCGAACCTTATACTCAACTGATGTAACACATGACCTGGCCAGCTGAATCCAACTAGCATCAAATCCCATCTTGGATAACATGGCCTCCAAGAAAACCCACTCCACGCGGTCATGTGCTTTATGCATGTCCAGTTTGACGGCACATGTACCAAACTTCCCTTTCTTTCTTTTTTTTCATTGTGTGTAGGCACTCAAAACAACTATGACATTGTCAGTGATAATGCGCCCTGGAACAAAAGCGCTCTGTGTCTCGCTAATGATATTTGGAAGGAACACCTTCAGTCGTGTTGCGAGCATCTTCGAGATCACCTTATATACCACGTTATATAAACTAATAGGCCTGGATTGAGTGATCTTCTTCGGGCTATCCACCTTGGGGATCAAACAATAGTAGTTGAGCTCCAGCCTTCCGGGATCACACATGTATTGATAGCCGCCAGAACCTCCTTCACAAGATCACCACCTAGTAGAGACCAAAATTTCTTCTGAAAGATTGCATGAAGACCGTCTGGTCTCGGTACTTTTAGATCTCCTATACCGAACAAGGCCTTTCTCACCTCTTCCTCTGTATATGGTGTCATAAGAGACCCATTCATATAATCTGTAACCCGCCTTTTAACTTTATTCAACACATTCATCGCTGGCACATTTACTGCTAGAGAAAAAAGATGCTAAAAATATTTGCTAACCAAGTTGGGTTGGTTCCCCCCTTCAGCACGCAGCGGCCACAGAGGTGGACGGCCGAGTGAGGTTCTTCTCTGCCTTCCTTTCTTCTGGGCTGGTTCCGCCCTTCTCCAAATTCTTCACGGAGATCATGACTGAGTTTGATTTGAGGATTTTGAATCTTCAGCCCAATGCCATTTCAACCTTTTCCATTTTTGCCCATCTGTGTAAGAACTTTGTGGGGGTTGTTCCTTCAGTAGCTCTCTTTAGTTACTTTTACTCCCCCTGTCCCCCAAAGTCGACAACAACGACAAATCGGGTAGCTTCACTTGGAGGTTGCGGAATGGGACGAGCAAGGAATATATCGGGGGGCATTTGATAACCCACTAGCAGGAGTGGAGGAAGGATTCGTGTCTGCTCAAGATGACTGACCCTCCTGCCTTATGTGCTCCACTTGGAGGTTGCGGAATGGGACGAGCAAGGAATATATCGGGGAGCATTTGATAACCCACTAGCAGGAGTGGAGGAAGGATTCGTGTCTGCTCAAGATGATTGACCCTCCTGCCTTATGTGCTCCACTTGGAGGTTGCGGAATGGGACGAGCAAGGAATATATCGGGGGGCATTTGATAACCCACTAGCAGGAGTGGGGGAAGGATTCGTGTCTGCTCAAGATGACTGACCCTCCTGCCTTATGTGCTCCACCCCCCCCCCCCCCCCCCCCCAAGAAACTCTAAAGCCTGAGGCTGCTTGAGGGGATAAAAATCCTTTTGATGACTGCATGATCTTGCCCATCCAGCGCATCAAAGATTTGGGGGATGCTAGATTGACTACGGAGATGGTTGGCAATACAGAGGTTCGGCTGATATCATGAGCACTTCTTCTTCGGTACAACCCCCCAGAAACACATTAACGGACGAGATCTGTCCACACCTCTTCATAATAAAGGGCAAGATGGTCTTTCTAGAAAATACGTCGGAGATCTGGCCTGTTCTGAGTCCGCCTTGGGCCGGCCCATTAGTGGTTGTGTACTGTCGCACGCACGGATCGAAAATCCAAAAAAACAGTGCTATTAGTAGGTATAGAACACAAGACCTCCAGGGTCGTGAAATTTCTACTAGCCACCAGAACCATCACGAGTTGGTGATAATTGTGTGGCGCAGTAATTTATCACCTAGAATTGACGTACTGTAGGTGTTTTTTTATGAGGAATACTGTAGAAGATCAAAACTGGTATACAACCGGACCGGACATTCTAGCTAAAGCGTCTTTTATAGCTAAAATAACTAATGTGTTTTTTCAACTTTTGGATTTTTTAAAAAATATGAAATTCTTTTGGAAACGTGATTTTTTTCAAATTTCTGAACCTTTTTTTGAAAAATACTTTGATATTGTGAATATTTTCCAAATCTTGAGAACAGTTTTTCAGAATTGTAAAAAAAAATCTGAAACTGTAGACATTTTTTAAAAAGACGAATAATTTATCAAATTTGTAAACATTTTCTTGAAAACATGACAAATTTTCAATTTTCGAACATTAAAAAAATGCAAACACTTTTTCAAATTGGCAAGCATTATTGGAAAACAAACCACAAACATTTTTTTCAAATTGGAAAAAAAGTGTTCAAGTTAGTACAATTTTCATACACACTTTGAAATTCCAAAACTGTTGACAAATTTCTGGAAATTGTTAGGAAAAAATAAAAAAAGTTTATGTTGAGTGATAATGACGGGAATTACAAATACACTCATCTAACTGGTATATTTTAGGCTATGGATAAATGATCCCAGCGTCTTGTAAGAGCCTGGCATGAACATATGAGGCATCCATGTCAGGTTTGAACGACTTCCAATATCATTTACATGTTGCAACACGTCTGACCATTTATCACCCTATTTTCACGGAGAAAACTCTAGAAAATGCAAAACTTCTTAAAGATCTAAACAACTTGGCATTGTGTCTTGATTGGTCATAAAAGTTGGTGGAAAATATTGGAGGTTATTTGACGGATGTCGAAAAGCAACAAGCTTTCAAACGGACCCTTCTAGCCTATCCGAACACCCTCCATTGAACATAGTCTATTTTTGGACATCCTTAAAATGAATACCACTTTTGAAAGAAGGTAGGCATGCCTGGTTTGGATGATTTTCGACACCATATGCTAGTAGTGACACATCCGGTCATTTATCGGCCTTCTTAACCAAGAAAACTTCAAAAAAAATGCAAAATTAGGCGAAACCCCAAATAATTTGGCATGGTGCCTTGAATTGGTCATACAAGTCCATGAATAATGGGGCAATTTAAGGGCAAGTCGGCATGTCCATTTTAGGCATCCATGCCTGGTTTGAACGACTTTCGACACTGTATGCACGTTTTGACACGTTTTGCCATTAATAGGACTTTTTCACTGAGAAACTCCAAAAAAGACAAAACTTGGCAAAAACCCATACCATTTGGCATGGTGCCTTGAATACAAGGCCATGAAAAAATGGGTTCATTTACGGGATGTCGAGAAATGAGTTGTTCCCATACAGATCCTTCTGGCCTATTCGAACACTCTTTATTGAATATGATATTTCTTTGGAAATATCAAGACTGCCCCAACTTTTGCAAGCAAGTGGGCATGCCCATGTAAGGCATCCATACCTGGTTTGAATTATTTCCGACACTGTATGCACGTTGCGACATGTTCTATCATTAATTGTCATTTTTTCACCGAGAAAACTCCAGTAAATGCACAACTTGTCGAAAACCCAAAAACTTTTTATGATGCCTTGAATTGTTCATACGAGGCCCTTAAAATTTCAAGGATGTCGAAAAATAACATGCTCTTAGGCGGAGCCTTCTGGCCTCAGAACATACTTTGTCCAACGTAGTCTATTTTTGTTCATCCTTGAAATGATCCCAACTATTGCCACCAGGTGTGCATGCCCCTCATAGGCATCCATGCCATGTTTGAACAATTTCTGACACCGTATGCAAGTTGCGACACGTCCAACCTTTTTTTGCATTTTCTTACTGAGAAAACTCTAGAAAAATGCAAAACTTGTCGAACACCATGGAAGATTTGAACTACTTCCGACACCATATGCAAGTTGCGACACGTCTAGCCATTTATCGATCTTTTTTGACCGAGAAAACTTTAGAAAATGCAAAACTTGTCGAAAACCCATGCAACTTGGATTGGTGCCTTTAATTTGTCATACAAGGCCATGGAAAAAATATTAGAGGCATGGATGCCTACCATGGGCATACCACCTACTCGCAAATGTTTAGGTCATTTCAAGAATGTCCAAAAAATACACCATGTTCAACATAGCATGCCCAAGTAGTCATCCATGCCAGGTTTGAAGGAAAAATGTATTTAAAATCATAATTTATATAGATACTTAAAACTGTCATTTTAAGTTTCTAACATAACTAGTAAATACAAAATGATAGAATTCAAAACAACAAATGTTTTTTAAAAACATTTAATAAATATATAAACAAAAAAGAATTAAAATCATGATTTGAATTAGTTACTTTAAACTGTAACTTTGGTATTTCAAGTTTTGTACAGGTTTAAAAAAAGTTTAAAAAGGAAAAAAAGATAAATTAACAAAAAATGAGAAAACAAAAATAGAATAGAAAATAAAATCTTAGGCCTTGCCCAACTAAGTGACGACATAGCTCCTGTTAAGCGACTATTGAAATTTGTTCGGAAATAAAAAAATTCTCATTTTTTAAAAAAAATCACAAATCCAAAAAATGTTCAGGCAAATTTAGAACACTTTTTTGATATCATATATTTAGTCTCATTTCTGAAAAATGTTTTTAAATTTATTTTTTGTCCATGCTCTGAGAAAATGTTTGTTTTCACAAATTTGTTTGTGCTTTTAAAAAAAATTTGAATTTTGACATTTTGAAAAAAAGTTAAAGACACAAACATTTTATGAAATTACCTTACAATTTTCAAAAATGCAAATAATTTTTAATTTATGAATAAAATATGGACATAACGAACCTTTTGAAATTTTGGGCAACATTTTGAAAGCATGACCATTTTTTGAACAAGAAAGAAGAAATGTAACATGGAAAGGAAATTAAATAAATAAAAAGAAATTATGGAAAAATGACCAGTTCACAAAGTGTTCGTAAAATCTTTTTAAAATTCCCAGTCGGTCACTTACTTAATGCGCCTAGCTTTACATTATCAACCAAAGGCATGCTGTCGCAGTGGTTGTGGACGCACTTAATCTTTTGAGTGGTCGTGGGTTCGATTCCCAGCTTGTGCGATCGTTTTTCGCCATTTTTCATCCGCATGGCACCGCAAGTGGGCCGGCCCAATTAAGCTCCCCGGTGTATAAGTTACTACAAAGATAGATACAAATTGCGAAATGCCTATAATACCCTTTATACGTATTGCGAGGGGGGTTGTACCGAAGCGGGACTCTATCATGAGTCTCTAGCACGGGCTTAAGCATAACCTGACAATGATGTAGTTCTGGAGTTTCCTGAAGCCGCTGTTTGGTGCCAATCCCGAAACTGTTTTGTCTGAGGGCGTGCTTCCATTGTGCAACAATACCGCTCTATCTCTATCCCAACGGTTACAGTTCAGACAATGCCAACTTCATCTCCGTCTTCCCTCCCTCGACTAGGACGTTGAAAGGCTGGTGAGGCTACAGCTCCAGCTTCGCTTCATCGATGAGGCTGAGAACCAGGATCCCACGCATGGCCACACGAGTCACGCGCATCCGCAAGCTTCTTGACCTCCTCCTGCTCTCCTCGAGCTCTAGAGACATGCTCTCGCCAGCCCCACTGCAAGCTGCTCAAGCTAACTGATGACATGCTCCCCTGCCACCTTGTAGCCTCCTGCTGACATTGTCGAGTGCGCAGCGAACCCAGCGAGCTTATGCACCCCTCATAGCCCTCTCCTCACGTGATCTTGCGCCACCCGATGCATCCTCAGCAACGTGCCAGCGGACTCTGGAGTTCAAATGTTCAATTTACACTGTGTAAGACTCACCGATGGCCTATAATTAGATTAGTTAGTACTTAACTACCCCCTGATTGAGACCTTGACAAGTGGGTCCTCCCCTCTAATAATATTGTAACCAATATTTAGAAAATAATTTTACGATAATGACATGTTGGCCCTATAATATGAAAATGACATGTAGGGTAGCACCAATTGAAGGGAAGCTTGTCCAACATCGTCTGATATGGTTTGTGCATGTTCTGCGCAGGCCTCCAGAAGCTCCAGTGCATTGCGGACGGCTAAAGTGTGCGGAGAATGTCAAGAGAGGTCGGGGCAGACGGAGTCCGTTAAGAGAGACCTGAAGGATTGGAGTATCAGCAAAGAACTAGCTATGGACAGGGGTGCGTGGAAGCTTGCTATCCATGTGTCAGAGCCATAAGTTGGTCGCGAGATCTTATGGGTTTCACCTCTAGCCTACCCCTACTTGTTTGGGACTAAAGTCTTTGTTGTTGTTGTTGTTGTTGTTGTTGTATGCGGGCCCTATATCTAGTTTGAGCAATCTTTACTGTTGGGACTCACTTTGACTCTCTGGTCCCACATGTCATCCACGGCGGCTAGTTTGACTTCTATCTATTACCTTCTTTTACCTTGAGGGTAAAAATACTAAGCAAACTTCTGATAGACAGTGAAGGCCTTTGACTGAACGGAAACGGGATGGAAGGACAATTGTGTAAGGGCACCTAACGGTAGAGGGGCAAATTTGAGCAGCTTTGGAATTAGGGGTAAATATGAGTAGTGGGTTTGAGTTAAGGGATGAAATGTGAATGTCCCTAAATTGATTTTTCACATACTCCCTCCATTTCAAAATAAGTGAATGGTTTTAATTTAAATATGAACTAATATCTCACGCACACTTATTTCGGAATGAAGGGAGTAGTGCGCACTATTGATGTGTGGTATGGATTGCTAATGCAGACCGAAATATTTTCCCACATGTGCAATATTTTTTTGACGTAATGAATAACTATATAGTGGTTGCTGGTATAATTTACTATTTTATTACCTCTTCCTCTTGAGGCGAAGGCGGTTGCCCTGTTTTCCTGGCTTATGATTGGCCTTCGGATCTTCCTGCATCCAAAGATCCAAAACAAAATATCATCTATTTCTTTTTCTCATGCATATTAGATAAATTTCTATGCTCCAACACATATTGTTCTAATGGATCACTAGGAGGTAAAACTATTGCAAAAATTCTTTCTATCTCATCTACATAAGTTAAATCTTTAGCATGATCTTGTTTAGTAAACTTAGAGAAATTGAAAGAAGTTTTATCCCCTCCAAATTTAACAAGAACTTTTCTTATTGCCAATCAACAACAGTTCCAGAGGTATTCAAGAAAGGTCTACCAAAAATTATGGGACAAAATTTATCTTTTTTGTTTCCAAGTACTACAAATTCAGTAGGATACTCAATCTTACGGATTTTTTTTGAAACTATGATGATTTTTATAGAAAATTTGGAAACTATACATCCTAATGGAGAAAAATCAAAACTATCACCCCGTCGGCCTCCTGTTGGCCGAAAAGGGACTTTTCGGCCTACCGCCTACCGTTGGCCAAAAAGTACTTTTCGGCCAACAGTTGGCCAAAGAGTCCCTCTTCAGCCCTCTACTTTTTAAAAAATTCATATCAAATAGGATTTTTAGTATTTTAATTTGATTCTTTTTGCATTAGATTAGAAATTTTATGAAGTTTCTGTAGATATCACGTTTGACTAGATTTGAAACTTTGAATTTGAATTTTCATGAATTTTCTCAAATCACTAAATTACCTATAATTTGAGCTAGGAGTATTCTTTTTAGATGATTCTTTTTGCTACTGGTTCTTTGTGACTTTGTTTATCAGTAGTAATTAATTGGTGAATTTTAGGATTATTTAAAATTAGGTTTTTACGACATTCTCTCCTTCCATTTTCTCCCGCCATTTTATTTCCCTCCATTTTCTTTCCCGCCATTCTCTCCCGCCATCTTCTTTCCCGCCATCTTCTTTCTCGCCATCTTCACTTCTCAACTTATAAAACGAGCCTCATGGTGTCCACGATCGTAGATAACATCGTCTGACACGGTCTGTGTCTCCTGCGTCGGTGCTGCTGGTGGAGTGTGAAACACTGTCTGAGAGAAGTCATAAGTGTTTGCAGCTTCGTCATCATCATCGGAGAGTGTTTCACACTTATGACTTCTCTCACACAGTGTTTCACACTCCACATGAAGGCATCATCGTCATCCTTCGTCGATGCAGCACTCCTTAGTGTGGCGGGAGAGAATGGCGGGAAAGAAAATGGTGGCAAAGAAAATGCAGGGAAAAAGATTATGGGAAAGTATTTTTTTCATGTATAAAACGGCAATGGTCGTACAGGATTTACAAGGCACTTTTAAATATAAACTCCTATGAAGCTCAAAACAAGTTTTCTAGTAGGATAAAAGAAATAAAATACAAAAAAATACTACAAATAAAATAGCTACTGATAACTAAACAGAAACAAAAAGAATATGTCAAAAAACTAAAGAAAATTTTTAAAGCAATTAAAATTAAAAGAAATCGCATAAAACCTATAAAACACTAAAACAGAACTGTTTTCATATAATCCTAATTTTAAATAATCCTAAAATTCACCAATTAATTACTACTGATAAACAAAGTCACAAAGAACTAGTAGCAAAAAGAATCATCTAAAAAGAGTACTCCTAGCTCAAATTATAGGCAATTTAGTGATTTGAGTAAATTCATAAAAATTCAAATTCAAAGTTTCAAATCTAGTCAAACCTGATATCTACAGAAACTTCATAAAATTTCTAATCTAATGCAAAAAGAATCAAATTAAAATACTAAAAATCCTATTTGATATGAATTTTTTTAAAAGTAGAGGGCTGAAGAGGGACTCTTTGGCCAACTGTTGGCCGAAAAGTACTTTTTGGCCAACGGTTGGCCGAAAAGTACTTTTTGGCCATCGGTAGGCCGAAAAGTCCCTTTTCGGCCAACAGGAGGCCGACGGGGTGATACTTTTGATTTTTCTCCATTAGGATGTATAGTTTTCGAATTTGCTATAAAAATCATCATAGTTTGAAAAAAAAATCCAATCTTACAACATATAACTTAAACGTCTATAATAATTCCCATAGGTGTAATACTAGACCTATCTGCCAGCCTAATTGTTAAATCAATCCTCTATGTAGCAAGGTGAAATATCTCCAGGAATTTCTTGGTAAATGGATAAATGAATACCACTTATAATAGCTCTAATGTCATAATAAATTATGAATAATGAGTAACAATCTTAACAGAAAAATAGGCATGCCAATAACAATTGGTAGCCTTTTATGATTGACAATATGAGTAGCTTCCTCACAAAACTGGATGCCATGCCCATCTACATCTTCAGTTACAAGATCGTTAATCATAGCTATTTGAGTTTGTATTACAATTTTATTATAAGGTGTATAAGTTTTTACTTCACATTTTTAGCTACAGTGGTTACCAGCGAGGGCTCTTTAGTTCTAACAGGAAATGGTGGTTTCTCAATATAAGTTGACGGTAACATAAAACTAACAGTATGAACTTGCAACTCCATGTTAGTAATAACATCTTCTTTGTCAACAACTTTAAATGGATCATGATACTTCAACACTTGTCTTTAGAAACATCGATATGAGCAGCAAAAGATTTTTCGAAAGTGACAACTATTTTAGAATCAAGCCCAAACTTAGCACTAAGCTCATGAAAACATCAAGAGTCAGGGAAGGAGTTAATGTAATCTTATTCAAAGTTCATATCTTGTTCGTTATCTTTGCTAATTTCTCAATCGGCATTGTTGCATAATATCCTTTCAATATAATTACATCTACCATTGACATCTTTTTATAGTAAAACAACCTCCATAATAACTATCAAGTGTTTCTTTATCATGTTGAGGAAATCTTGTATAGAAATTTGTAATAATAATTTTTGGAAAGCTCGGGGATGGGACATTTGAGCATTAATGATTCAAGCCTAGTCATGAATCACCTGAAGCCGAGTTATGTGCATGCATGGAGGCCTGTCTTTTGCCATCCAGAGAAGTGATTTGTCGAACATTATTGATATGGATTCTGTTGTTGCAGTCAAGTACATTCAGGCGGGAGCTGGATAGATCAATCTACTCGTCGCTCATTAAGGAGGTCAGGCACCTTATGTGTATTCGTGAAACTTGTATTACTCATTTTAATCATACTCAACAAAATAAGGTTAGCGACAATTTAGCAAAAAATGCTAGAATAGAGGGTAAAACTATGACTTGGGTTGGTTCTGGCCAGCCAGATGCATTAGAGCTGGCTCTTGCTACTTGTATGAACTTTATGAGTTAAGCAGTACAATATTTCATCCAAAAATAATGCTCTAAATATGTGACCATGCCCAATGTTGTCGGGAAGCAAATATTCTATGTTCCACAAACAAAAATGGCACGCATGTGTTTAATTTCTTCTCTTTTTGGCAAAAAATATATACTGATGCTTTTTTAGATGAACATCTCCCTTAATGGCATCAATAAATAATTTATTAGTGACACATCCAAACTGAAAACTAAAAGGTAGTATAAGCGAACTGAGGCTCAGATGGTTTCGTTTTTTGTGGGCTCAGATGGTTAGGTTTTTTGTTGTGGAACCAACCCACCAGAATTTAAGTCCTAGACTTGACACTGGCAATCGCATTTTCCTGGATTTATTTCAAGCTTTTTAGCGATGTTCTTTGTGAGAAAAGTTTCGTTCTATTCGTCTTCAATCATGGTAGTACAACGAACACAAGAAATAACAAAAATTGCATCCAAATACGTAAACCACCAAGCGACGACTACAAGCACTGCAGGGAGCCGAAGGCGAGCCGCTCGCCCCTCCCTTGTGGGAGTCAGGCAAAACTTGTAGTAGTTGACAGTCAAGAAGTCATCCTGCTTAAACCCCATAAGGACCAGCGCAACCGAACAACTACCGCCATGAATGAAGGGTAGCGTAAATCGGAAGGATCCAACTTGAAGACACACCAACGTGAATGAACTATGACCAGATCCCAGCAAATCCACCAAGGACACCTCCGCCGGGGACACACGTCCACACACCCACCGACGGTGCTAGACCGGGACGGGGGCTAGGCTAGGAGATCCCTATTCCATCTTCAAGGAGCCATCATCGTCTTGTCTTCCTGAGCAGGACACAAACCCTAACAAAAACTCAAAGGAACATTTTGTTGGGGAACGTTGCAGAAAATTAAAATTTTTCCTACGGTTTCACCAAGATCCATCTATGAGTTCATCTAAGCAACGAGTCAAGGGGTGAGTTTGCATCTACATACCACTTGTAGATCGTGTACGGAAGCGTTCGAGGGAGCGGTGATGATGGAGTCGTACTCAAACGTGATTCAGATCACCGATGACCAAGTGCTGAACGGACAGCACCTCCGCGTTCAACACACGTACGGTACAGGCGACGTCTCCTCCGTCTTGATCCAGCAAGGAGGAAGGAGAGGTTGAGGAAGACAGCTCCACCGGCAGCACGACATCGTGATGATGGTGGTGCAGCAGTACTCCGACAGGGCTTCGCCGAGCACGTACGGAGGAGGAGAGGTGTTGGGGAGGGGAGGGGCTGCGCCTTGGCTTGTGGTGCGGCTGCCCTCCCCCCACCCCTCTATATATAGGGGAAGGGGCAAGGGGGGCCGCCCCTCTAGGGGAAACCCTAGGGGGGCGGCCAAAGGGAGAGGGGAAAGAGGGGTGGCTTGCCCCCCAAGCTAGGGGGCGCCCCCTTTAGGGTTTCCCCTCCCATGCCCTAGCCGCATGGGCCTAGGTGGGGAGGCGCGCCCAGCCCACTAGGGGCTGGCTCTCTCTCCCACACAGCCCATGTGGCCCCCCCGGGAGGGGTGGCCTCACCCAGTGGACCCCCGGAACCCTTCCGGTGGTCCCGGTACAATACCGGTATGACCCCAAAACTTTCCGGTGTCCGTTTAACAACTTCCCATATATAAATCTTTACCTCCGGACCCTTCTGGAACTCCTTGTGACGTCCGGGATCTCATCCGGGACTCCGAACAACATTCGATAATCACATACAAGTCTTCCTAATAACCCTAGCGTCACCGAACCTTAAGTGTGTAGACCCTACGGGTTCGGGAGACATGCAGACATGACCGAGACGGCTCTCGGGCAATAACCAACAGCGGGATCTGGATACCCATGTTGGCTCCCACATGCTCCTCGATGATGTCATCGGATGAACCACGATGTCGAGGATTCAATCAACCCCGTATACTATTCCCTTTGTCAGTCGGTATGCTACTTGCCCGAGACTCGATCGTCGGTATCCCAATACCTCGTTCAGTCTCGTTACCGGCAAGTCACTTTACTTGTACCGTAATGCATGATCCCGTGACCAAACACTTGGTTACCTTGAGCTCATTATGATGATGCACTACCGAGTGGGCCCAGTGATACCTCTCCGTAATACGGAGTGACAAATCCCAGTCTCGATCCGTGTCAACCCAACAGACACTTTCGGAGATACCTGTAATGCACCTTTATAGTCACCCAGTTACGTTGTGACGTTTGGTACACCCAACGCACTCCTACGGTATCCGGGAGTTACATGATCTCATGGTCGAAGGAAGAGATACTTGACATTGGCAAAGCTCTAGCAAACGAACTACACGATCTTGTGCTATGCTTAAGATTGGGTCTTGTCCATCACATCATTCTCCTAATGATGTGATCCCGTTGTCAATGACATCTAATGTCCATAGCCAGGAAACCATGACTATCTGTTGACCAACGAGCTAGTCAACTAGAGGCTCACTAGGGACATGTTATGGTCTATGTATTCACACGAGTATTACGATTTCCGGATAATACAATTATAGCATGAATAAAAGACAATTATCATGAACAAGGAAATATAATAATAATGCTTTTATTATTGCCTCTAGGGCATATTTCCAACAGTCTCCCACTTGCACTAGAGTCAATAATCTAGTTACATTGTGATGAATCGAACACCCATAGAGTTCTGGTGCTGATCATGTTTTGCTCGCGAGAGAGGTTTAGTCAACGGATCTGCGACATTCAGATCCGTATGTACTTTGCAAATTTCTATGTCTCCATCTTGAACATTTTCACGGATGGAGTTGAAACGACGCTTGATGTGCCTAGTCTTCTTGTGAAACCTGGGCTCCTTGGCAAGGGCAATAGCTCCAGTGTTGTCACAGAAGAGTTTGATCGGCCCCGACGCATTGGGTATGACTCCTAGGTCGGTGATGAACTCCTTCACCCAAATAGCTTCATGCGCTGCCTCCGAGGCTGTCATGTACTCCGCTTCACATGTAGATCCCGCCACGACGCTCTGCTTGCAGCTGCACCAGCTTACTGCTCCACCATTCAACATATACACGTATCCGGTTTGTGACTTAGAGTCATCCAGATCTGTGTCGAAGCTAGCGTCGACGTAACCCTTTACGACGAGCTCTTCATCACCTCCATAAACGAGAAACATGTCCTTTGTCCTTTTCAGGTACTTCAGGATATTCTTGACCGCTGTCCAGTGTTCCTTGCCGCGATTACTTTGGTACCTTCCTACCAAACTTACGGCAAGGTTTACATCAGGTCTAGTACACAGCATGGCATACATAATAGATCCTATGGCTGAAGCATAGGGGATGACACTCATCTCTTCTTTATCTTTTGCCGTGGTCGGGCATTGAGCTGAGCTCAATCTCACACCTTGCAATACAGGCAAGAACCCTTTCTTGGACTGATCCATTTTGAACTTCTTCAAAATCTTATCAAGGTATGTGCTTTGTGAAAGACCTATGAGGCGTCTCGATCTATTTCTATAGATCTTGATGCCTAATATATAAGCAGCTTCTCCAAGGTCCTTCATTGAAAAACACTTATTCAAGTAGGCCTTAATGTTGTCCAAGAATTCTATATCATTTACCATCAAAAGTATGTCATCTACATATAATATGAGAAATGCTACAGAGCTCCCACTCACTTTCTTGTAAACGCAGGCTTCTCCATAAGTCTGCATAAACCCAAACGCTTTGATCATCTCATCAAAGCGAATGTTCCAACTCCGAGATGCTTGCACCAGCCCATAAATGGATCGCTGGAGCTTGCATACTTTGTTAGCGTTCTTAGGATCGACAAAACCTTCCGGCTGCATCATATACAGTTCTTCCTTAAGATAACCGTTAAGGAATGCCGTTTTGACGTCCATCTGCCATATCTCATCATCATAGTATGCGGCAATTGCTAACATGATTCGGACGGACTTAAGCTTCGCTACGGGAGAGAAAGTCTCATCGTAGTCAATCCCTTGAACTTGCCGATAACCCTTAGCGACAAGTCGAGCTTTATAGATGGTGACATTACCATCCGCGTCCGTCTTCTTCTTAAAGATCCATTTGTTTTCTATCGCTCGCCGATCATCGGGCAAGTCAGTCAAAGTCCATACTTTGTTTTCATACATGGATTCTATCTCGGATTTCATGGCTTCTAGCCATTTGTTGGAATCTGGGCCCGCCATCGCTTCTTCATAGTTCGAAGGTTCACCGTTGTCTAATAACATGATTTCCAGGACAGGGTTGCCGTACCACTCTGGCGCGAAACGTGTCCTTGTGGACCTACGAAGTTCAGTAGCAACTTGATCCGAAGTACCTTGATTATCATCATTATTTTCCTCTTCAGTTGGTGTAGGCATCACAGGAACATCTTCCTGAGCTGCACTACTATCCCACTCAAGAGGTAGTACTTCATCGAGTTCTACTTTCCTCCCACTTACTTCTTTCGAGAGAAATTCTTTTTCCAGAAAGGATCCGTTCTTGGCAACAAAGATCTTGCCCTCGGATCTTAAGTAGAAGGTATACCCAATAGTTTCCTTAGGGTATCCTATGAAGACGCATTTTTCCGACTTGGGTTCAAGCTTTTCGGGTTGAAGTTTCTTGACATAAGCATCGCATCCCCAAACTTTTAGAAACGACAGCTTAGGTTTCTTCCCAAACCATAATTCATACGGTGTCGTCTCAACGGATTTAGACGGTGCCCTATTTAAAGTGAATGTAGCTGTCTCTAGAGCGTATCCCCAAAATGATAGCGGTAAATCGGTAAGAGACATCATAGACCGCACCATATCCAATAGAGTGCGATTACGATGTTTGGACACACCGTTACGCTGAGGTGTTCCAGGCGGCGTGAGTTGTGAAACGATTCCACATTTTCTTAAGTGTGTACCAAATTCGTGACTTAAGTATTCTCCTCCACGATCTGATCGTAGGAATTTTATCTTTCGGTCACGTTGATTCTCTACCTCATTCTGAAATTCCTTGAACTTTTCAAAGGTCTCAAACTTGTGTTTCATCAAGTAGACATACCCATATCTACTCAAGTCATCAGTGAGAGTTAGAACATAACGATATCCTCCGCGAGCCTCAACACTCATTGGACCGCACACATCGGTATGTATGATTTCCAACAAGTTGGTTGCTCGCTCCATTGTTCCGGAGAACGGAGTCTTGGTCATCTTGCCCATGAGGCATGGTTCGCATGTGTCAAATGATTCATAATCGAGAGACTCTAAAAGTCCATCAGTGTGGAGCTTCTTCATGCGCTTGACACCAATGTGACCAAGGCGGCAGTGCCACAAGTATGTGGGACTATCGTTATCAACTTTACATCTTTTGGCATCCACACTATGAACATGTGTAATATTACGCTCGAGATTCATTAAGAATAAACCATTGACCATCGGAGCATGACCATAAAACATATCTCTCATATAAATCGAACAACCATTATTCTCAGACTTAAATGAGTAGCCATCTCGTATTAAACGAGATCCAGATACAATGTTCATGCTCAAACTTGGCACTAAATAACAATTATTAAGGTTCAAAACTAATCCCGTGGGTAAATGTAGAGGCAGCGTGCCGACGGCGATCACATCGACTCTGGAACCATTCCCGACGCGCATCGTCACCTCGTCCTTCGCTAGTCTCCGCTTATTCCACAGCTCCTGCTGTGAGTTACAAATATGAGCAACGGCACCGGTATCAAATACCCAGGAGTTACTACGAGTACTGGTAAGGTACACATCAATTACATGTATATCAAATATACCTTTAGTGTTGTCGACCTTCTTATCCGCTAAGTATTTGGGGCAGTTCCGCTTCCAGTGACCCTTCCCCTTGCAATAAAAGCACTCAGTCTCAGGTTTGGGTCCATTCTTTGACTTCTTCCCGGCAACTGCTTTACCAGGCGCGGCAACCTCCTTGCCGTCCTTCTTGAAGTTCTTCTTACCCTTGCCCTTCTTGAACTTAGTGGTCTTATTGACCATCAACACTTGATGTTCTTTCTTGATTTCAACCTCTGATGTCTTCAGCATAGAAAATACTTCAGGAATGGTCTTTACCATCCCCTGCATATTGTAGTTCATCACAAAGCTCTTGTAGCTTGGTGGGAGCGACTGAAGGATTCTGTCAATGACCGCCTCGTCCGGGAGGTTAATGTCCAGCTGGGACAGGCGGTTGTGCAACCCAGACATTTTGAGTATGTGCTCACTGACAGAAATGTTTTCCTCCATCTTACAACTATAGAACTTGTCGGAGACTTCATATCTCTCGACCCGGGCGTGAGCTTGGAAAACTAGTTTTAGCTCCTCGAACATCTCATATGCTCCGTGATGCTCAAAACGCTTTTGGAGCCCCAGTTCTAAGCTGTAAAGCATGCCACACTGAACGAGGGAGTAATCATCAGCACGAGACTGCCAAGCATTCATAATGTCTTGGTTCTCTGGGACGGGAGCGTCACCTAGCGGTCCTTCTAGGACATATTGTTTCCTGGCAGCTATGAGGATGATCCTCAAGTTCCGGACCCAGTCCGCATAGTTGCTGCCATCATCTTTCAGCTTGGTTTTCTCTAGGAACGCGTTGAAGTTCATGTTGACATGAGCGTTGGCCATTTGATCTACAAGACATATTTGCAAAGATTTTAGACTAAGTTCATGATAATTAAGTTCTAATCAAATTATGAACTCCCACTCAGATTAGACATCCCTCTAGTCATCTAAGTGTTACACGATCCGAGTCGACTAGGCCGTGTCCGATCATCACGTTAGACGGACTAGTCATTGTCGGTGAACATTCTCATGTTGATCGTATCTTCCATACGACTCGTGTTCGACCTTTCGGTCTCCGTGTTCCGAGGCCATGTCTGTACATGCTAGGCTCGTCAAGTTAACCCTAAGTGTTTTGCATGTGTAAAACTGTCTTACACCCGTTGTATGTGAACGTAAGGATCTATCACACCCGATCATCACGTGGTGCTTCGAAACGACAAACTTTAGCAACGGTGCACAGTTAGGGGAGAACACTTCTTGAAATTGTTGTAAGGGATCATCTTATTTACTACCGTCATTCTAAGTAAACAAGATGCATAAAACATAATAAACATCACATGCAATTATATAAAGTAGTGACATGATATGGCCAATATCATATAGCTCCTTTGATCTTCATCTTCGGGGCTTCATGATCATCTTGTCACCGGCATGACACCATGATCTCCATCATCATGATCTCCATCATTGTGTCTTCATGAAGTTGTCACGCCAACGACTACTTCTACTTCTATGAATAACGCGTTTAGCAATAAAGTAAAGTAGTTTACATGGCGTTCTTCAATGACACGCAGGTCATACAAAAAAATAAAGACAACTCCTATGGCTCCTGCCGGTTGTCATACTCATCGACATGCAAGTCGTGAATCCTATTACAAGAACATGATCTCATACATCACAATATATCATTCATCATTCATCACAATTTCTGGCCATATCACATCACATGATCAATCGCTGCAAAAACAAGTTAGACGTCCTCTAATTGTTGTTACATCTTTTACGTGGCTGCAATTGGGTTCTAGCAAGAACGTTTTCTTACCTACGAATAACCACAACGTGATTTTGTCAACTTCTATTTACCCTTCATAATGGCCCTTTTCATCGAATCCGCTCCAACTAAAGTGGGAGAGACAGACACCCGCCAGCCACCTTATGCAACTAGTGCATGTCAATCGGTGGAACCGGTCTCACGTAAGCGTACGTGTAAGGTTGGTCCGGGCCGCTTCATCCCACAATACCGTTGAAGCAAGAAAAGACTAGTAGAGGCAAGTAAGTTGACAAGATCCACGCCCACAACAAAATTGTGTTCTACTCGTGCAATAGAGAACTACGCATAGACCTAGCTCTGATACCACTGTTGGGGAACGTTGCAGAAAATTAAATTTTTTCCTACGGTTTCACCAAGATCCATCTATGAGTTCATCTAAGCAACGAGTCAAGGGGTGAGTTTGCATCTACATACCACTTGTAGATCATGTACGGAAGCGTTCGAGGGAGCGGTGATGATGGAGTCGTACACAAATGTGATTCAGATCACCGATGACCAAGTGCTGAACGGACAGCACCTCCGCGTTCAACACACGTACGGTACGGGCGACGTCTCCTCCGTCTTGATCCAGCAAGGAGGAAGGAGAGGTTGAGGAAGACAGCTCCACCGGCAGCACGACGGCGTGATGATGGTGGTGCAGCAGTACTCCGACAGGGCTTCGCCGAGCACGTACGGAGGAGGAGAGGTGTTGGGGAGGTGAGGGGCTGCGCCTTGGCTTGTGGTGCGGCTGCCCTCCCCTCACCCCTCTATATATAGGGGAAGGGCCAAGGGGGGCCGGCCCTCTAGGGGAAACCCTAGGGGGGGGGCGGTGGCCAAAGGGAGAGGGGAAAGAGGGGTGGCTTGCCCCCCAAGCTAGGGGGGCGCCCCCTTTAGGGTTTCCCCTCCCATGCCCTAGCCGCATGGGCCTAGGTGGGGAGGCGCGCCCAGCCCACTAGGGGCTGGCTCCCTCTTCCACACAGCCCATGTGGCCCCCCCGGGAGGGGTGGCCCCACCCGGTGGACCCCCGGAACCCTTCCGGTGCTCCCGGTACAATACCGGTATGACCCCAAAACTTTCCGGTGTCCGTTTAACAACTTCCCATATATAAATCTTTACCTCCGGACCCTTCCGAAACTCCTCGTGACGTCCGAGATCTCATCCGGGACTCCGAACAACATTCGTTAGTCACATACAAGTCTTCCTAATAACCCTAGCGTCACCGAACCTTAAGTGTGTAGACCCTACGGGTTCGGGAGACATGAAGACATGACCGAGACGGCTCTCGGGCAATAACCAACAGCGGGATCTGGATACCCATGTTGGCTCCCACATGCTCCTCGATGATGTCATCGGATGAACCACGATGTCGAGGATTCAATCAACCCCGTATACTATTCCCTTTGTCAGTCGGTATGCTACTTGCCCGAGACTCGATCGTCGGTATCCCAATACCTCGTTCAGTCTCGTTACCGGCAAGTCACTTTACTCGTACCGTAATGCATGATCCCGTGACCAAACACTTGGTTACTTTGAGCTCATTATGATGATGCACTACCGAGTGGGCCCAGTGATACCTCTCCGTAATACGGAGTGACAAATCCCATTCTCGATCCGTGTCAACCCAACAGACACTTTCGGAGATACCTGTAATGCACCTTTATAGTCACCCAGTTACGTTGTGACGTTTGGTACACCCAAATCACTCCTACGGTATCCGGGAGTTACACGATCTCATGGTCGAAGGAAGAGATACTTGACATTGGCAAAGCTCTAGCAAACGAACTACACGATCTTGTGCTATGCTTAAGATTGAGTCTTGTCCATCACATCATTCTCCTAATGATGTGATCCCGTTGTCAATGACATCTAATGTCCATAGTGAGGAAACCATGACTATCTGTTGACCAACGAGCTAGTCAACTAGAGGCTCACTAGGGACATGTTATGGTCTATGTATTCACACGTGTATTACGATTTCCGGATAATACAATTATAGCATGAGTAAAAGACAATTATCATGAACAAGGAAATATAGTAATAATGATTTTATTATTGCCTCTAGGGCATATTTTCAACACATTTAGAAACAGAGCCCTCTTGCCAGCAAGGGCCTGTATCCACCACGCCGCCATAGCCCTAAGGCCACCGGAGACGAGGCGGGCCGACGGCAACGCCAGCGGGAGAGGCAGAGGAATCCTAGGCTTTTCTTAGGGGAGGAGGCGGTTGCGTGATGTTCGTTGAGTGGGAGGAGGCATTCCCGTCAACTACGAAGGCACTTGTGGTGAATTTGTCAATCTCAATATGATGCCCAATGTGCCGGCTCAATCTCTGAAAGATAGTCATAGAGATAAGGGTAGGGTGTGTGTGCGTTAATAGGGATGAGTGTATGTGCATATGTATGAGTGTACATTTGTACTGTGTTAAAAAATAGTATAAAGGTTGAAGGGAAAAATTAAAAATGAAAAGAGGGACGCGTACCCTGAGCCGGGAAACTTGGAAATTCCAGTAGTGACGTGTAATGGGCAGGTCGGGGAGAGGGATACGCAGCAGGGAGAGCTAGTGATTCTGGTATAACTACGCTCTACGGACGTGTGATCACAACGATTCACCTAATGATCGGCTAATCTATCTCAAGAATTAAAGCAAACACAAGTACTATAAAATAGCCAATTAATCTCACGCTCACGCGACCATGCTAGCTGTACGTTGTAACGCAAATCACGGATCTGTTAAGATGGGAGTCACACTTGACATGGCGACAAGCGCCTCCTCCGGCGGCGGCGTCGACTTCTATGTCAAGCCCATGGCGGCCGGGTCTCACCTGTTCCAGATCGACGGCTACTCGATCGCCAAGCGCGCAGCCAACGGCTTTAGCTTCAAGTCCTGCCCTTTCATGGTGGGAGGCTACCGCTGGGCACTCTGCCTCTATCCCAACGGCGACAGGCCGGACAGCGCCGGCTTCATCTCCGTCTTCCTCCTCCTCGACGACTGCGAGCACGTTGAAAGGCCGGCGAGGCTGCAGCTCGAGCTTCGCTTCATCGATGAGGCCGACAAGCGGCAGGATCCCACGCCCGCCCGCACGAGCCAGGTGATCGATCTGCGCAGCTTCTGCGGCGTGGGCTACCGCAGGTTCATCGCACGGGAGGCCATGGAGAACTCGAGGCATCTCAAGGGTGACCGCTTCACGATCCGGTGCGACTTGGTCTTCCTGAAGCTCGTCGTCGTCCCGGAGAACGTTCATGCCAGCGGACGCAGGAAATGTGTGGCGTGCAACCTCCGGGTGGTGACGCTGGCATGGATGCCCCTCCTGCATGCGTGTTTCTGCGTCGTCTGCAAAGACGCTAGCCGCAGCGACGCAACGGCGAAACAGTGCGCGAGCTGCCATGGGCCCTTTCCAGGGATCTTCCTTTTTTTTAGAAAAGGAGGATGACCCCCGGCCTCTGCATCTGGGAGATGCATACGGCCACTTTATTGATTATTCTCGAGAACCTTACAAAGTATTACAACAATGAGTCTGAATCCACCATCTTAGCAACACATGCCGCTACTCCTATCAAAAATGATGAAGGGGTGCTAGCTGGACCACTACCCAAACCACTCACCTAAGCCTAACATCAAAAAGACGGAAACCGAAACCTATTCGAAAGCCCCAGCCGAGCCACATACCGGGTCTGGGGCACAATCCGGTCAGACGCACTCGTGTGTCGTCGCCACCATCTTCGACAGGTCCGTCTTCAGATCATATTGAGGCTTCTACCTTGTCTGGCCACTTTGCCATCGACGTCACCATGACGCCAGACAACAACCTCCTCCTGCGCGAGTCCATCTCCGCGCATCAGGCGGCGAGCCTCCACAGCGCCATGCCGCCGATCTTCTCCGCCATCAATGAGTGAGATGAAGTACCGCTCCACCACGGCATGTACAGGGTGAGGAAGGGCGAGGTCCCCATCGGAGACACGGCCGGAAGAGAAGCACCGCAGCCCCGAGACACTGCCCGGAGCTGCGATGCAGCAGATCAGGCGGGCCGCCACCAGGAACCAGACAAGCTCGCCATGCACACCCAGCATACCCATGCCCAAGTCGGCGCCTTCAAGAAGGTGACGACGCTGTGGCGCCGCCGCCGCTTAGCCACCGGGGCTAGGGTTTTCACCCGGGCGCAGGGGAAGGGAGGAGGCAGGGGAGGTTTAGCCTCGGCGCCGCCACCAAGGAGGGAATGGCGTCCGGGACGCCATCGACGTCGTGACCGCCACCGGCGGCCAAGGGTTTCCCCCGGCCAAGCACCCTGCCGCCACCTCCGAACCAGCCACAACATCCGCAGGCGCGAGTACGCCGGAGATCCAGGCCGACCGGAGGTCATGCATCACGAGCGGACCAGGATCGCCTCTGATCTGACGCGGGGAGCCCGGGGCCTCCCCGCGCCATGACCTGCGCCCACCGGGACCTCGCTGCCCGCGCAGCCGAGGGGACCCAGCCTACCTCACCGACGAACACTCCCCACCGCCGGGGGAGCGCCGTCCGCACCAGCGAGGCCGCCGCCTCAGATCCGGACTCTCACCACCGAAAGGGAGCGGTCTCACCCCGCCGCCACCATCCCGGGAACCGGCGCCGGCTTCGCCGGCCGTTCCTCCAGTGGCGGCGAGGTGGGGAGGGAGATGGGAAGGGTGGAGGGTGGCCGGATCTGGGTTCCCCCGTCGCCGCCAGGGAGGGCGACGCGGGGGACGGGGCCCGTAGCTATTCGTGCGTCAAAAAATCAATACGAAGGTCATCAAGGGATCTTCCTGCATCCAGGGGTGCCTCCCCTTTCTTCTTCTTGACGTTTGGAATTTGGAAGAAAACAACTTTACCCAGCTATATATGCCTAGCTACCGTGTGATCTTGTCCTGTTTTTTAGAGCCAGTTTAGTTTTCAGGCAAGTAGTATGATTTTTGTGCTCTCTGCTTGCATTAAGATGAGGTTAGTTGCCACTTAAAATTCAGCCTTGACACTTCTTTATCTTTACCTAATAATAAAGGGAGTACCTAGAACTCATCTAGATAAGATATAATTTGGTCTCATTCACTTTAAAAACAAGAACAGATACAATCTACGTCAGCACACACGCATCTTATAGCATCACATTCAATGGCTATAAAAGGTGAATGAGACCAAATTATATCTCATCTAGATGAGTTCTAGCAAAACTGAATAATAAAAGACAATAGTAGGCGCCGGCGGACCGGCCCAAACTTTCGGCCGGTCCGCCCCCATCCATTCGATCTGGTGATTTCCTAGCCGCCCGATCCCCCTTCTTATCCTCTTCCCCAACTGCCGCTTTGCCTCTGTTTCTTTGCCAAAATAAATGGCGGATGTCCCCGTCGCCCCCAGCCGCCCCTCCCCTTGCTTCCCTCGTCGCTGATGGTCACTGCCTTGCTGTAGATGTTCGCCGTCGCCGCCGGTAACAAAATCCCGTCCATTTTGCAACAAAAATCCCTTCGATGCAGCTCTAACGCCGGTCGGTTCCAGTGCGTGGATGCCATGGCTGCAGCATCGCACGAGTCATCAGATCCCTGTTGGCGCCGCCTCCTCGCAGCGCCGCTCTTTGTCTTCCTCTATCTCACACAGGTCTCTCTTTGGTTTGTCTCACACAACACAAAGAACACACACGGGGCAGAAGACACACACGCACACACACTTCACCATGGAGAAACTAGCTTTGCCTCTTGTCTCCAGGTGAAAAGCACATACACTACATCATGGCCCAGCCCTCTCGGCCACTTTCCATTGCTCAATGTGACATATATATACACAGGAGGGCACACAACCAGCCATCACGTCCGACCATCACGCACGCACTTACCGGCCAGCACATCCAGCCACTACTCCAACTAACTCCATGCATGATGCTAATCACTAACTACATGCACGTAATGCCATCCACTCCTATCCATGCGCCACCAACACACGGCCAAGAGCCACCGGCTTGGACTCATTCCATGCAAACTACACGGACTCATCCATGCACTAACTAACCGAGTCACCTGACTAGCTAGTACCGTACTCAACGTCACCTAACGTGGTTTACTCCAACAATCCCGCTCGCCATCCTCATCTACTAGCACCGTCGTGTTCCAGACTTCCAGTGAAAAAGCTCAGCGAACAAAAAATCTCCTGTGGTCAGTTGAAGCACAACAAAAAGCCGGTTCCAGCAAACAACCATAGAAGCAAAAATCCAGAAAAGATCTGATTGTAGCAAAGGAATAGCCGGTTCCAGCAAAAATTGACACCAGTTCCAGCAAAAAAGCATAGCAGCAAAAATCCTAGCAGTCTGATTGTAGCTATGTAACACGCTGGTTCCAGCAAAAAATTACGCTGGTTCCAGCAAAAACAAGTCGCCGGTGAGGCACGCTACGATTCCAGCAAAAACCATTTAATCCAACAAAGGTTCATTGTTTATGAATTAGCTCCTCGAGAATATTCTCCAATGAGAACAGTTGATGATCCGGCTGTTTTATGAATGGCTCTATATGTATTTGTTGACTACAGTATTATTTTTGTGTGTGTAAGCAGTGTTTCTTGCTCAACATATGTCAAGATCCATATACCTTGCTCCCATATATGGTGATGCAGGTGGTTGCCTTATAATGAATAAAGAGGCTGAAGTGTTGACTCCAGTGGGAAGCTGTTAGAAAATCAACCATCAACCTTTTTGTTGCCATTTTGTGGGCTTTATTGGAAGAAGACATGAGGTGGAGTACTTCTTCTTAAGATATAATCCTACTCAATGCATACTAGAGAAGTAGAGATTTCTATTTAAAAAGTTGTTCTGAAGTGACTCTTTAGGGCTTGAGAGATTGTCAATTTTTTGTGTAATACAATATTTTGTAGCCACAATAGATATGCCGTACTTTTGTAACAGTAAATAAAGAATGAATTCCATTTTATTATGTTTGAGATGCTTTGTACTTCAGATAAATTTTTATAAAATACATGATATCCATTCCGCGGAAAAAAGAATGAACCCCATGTGGTTTGTTTACTACTATACCTAAATAAGATACTTATATATTGTGGATTAATTATTGGTCGACTAGGTGTAGTTTATTTTTGGGATAATTAGATTTATGCCCCTAGTTGTGTCCCACTCGTCTGTTTTACCCCTAATTCCCAGAAGTCACCGGTTCTGTCCAAGTCACTTTGCTACCCTTATGCTTTTGCCCTTTGACCGTTTGACTGTCAGTTTGAAAACTTCATAACTAATTCATACTAAATCAGAAAAATGCAAATAAGATACCAAAATGTTCAGAAAAAACATCACCTATATGTGAGTGTCATTTGCATTCATGAAAAAAGTGTTGGAAAGTGCACATCCGAGTTTTAGCTCTTTTAATACCACCATGAATAGTAAACACTAAAAAAATCAGAAAAATTCAAAAAAAATATGGTGGCAAAGAACGACAAATGTTCTAAGTACTTGCCAAGTTTCATTAGGGAACGACATTCGTGTAAGTCGTGGCAAAAAAATAATCTATTTTGGAGTGTTGATTGTTTTTTTTTGCCGCGACACCCATGAATGTTATTCCCTGGTGAAACTTGGCAGGCACTTAAAACATTTGTCATTCTTTGCCACCAATTTATTTTTTTATTTTTTTGAATTTTTTTAGATTTTACTATTCATGGTGGTAGGATAAGAGCTAAAACTCAGATGGGCACTTTCTAACATTTTTTTCATGAATGCAAATGACACTTACATATATGTGATGTTTTTCTGAACATTTTGGTATCTTATTTGTATTTTTCTGATTTAGTATGAATTAGTTATGAAGTTTTCAAACTGACAGTCAAACGGTCAAAGGGCAAAAGCATAAGAGGAGCAAAGTGACTTGGGCAGAACCGGTGACTTTTGGGAATTAGGGGTAAAACAGACGAGTGGGACACAACTAGGGGCATAAATCTAATTATCCCTTTATTTTTTAGTTTTGACACGCACTAGCTATTTACATAGTGTGGTTATGTTTCATTTTGTGGCTAATCGCGTGAAAGTATAGAGGTTCAAACCGCTGCGGATGGTACTGCAACACAGACAGTAACAGTCAAGACGGTGACTTTTTGAACGAAGAAGGAACTGACATCATGCAAGGTACCAGCTTGATTTACGTGAACTGCCACCATATGCCAACAAAGTAATTAGGATTTCTTTTGAAGATTGAAAAGCAAATGTTGTGTCCCACGAGCTTGCTAGGAAGCTAAATTTACTTTCCCTTTTAACTTGGTTGGATAATCCACCTGCATAGCAACGTACCTTTTTCTGTTAATGATGTAATGATCGTCATAGAGAACCGTAAATGTGTTTTGCACTACTTAATTTTTTCTCCCATTGCAGCGCACGGGCTTATGTCCTAGTTGTTTTTTACACGACTTCCACACTGCTGTATTTTCATTGTTTTCGTATTCGGTAGGCCATTTGATCATAATGTAGCACGACAGTCATTGATAAAAACTCCTGAAGACGTAGAAACTTCATCCATGGTGCTGACTCCATCGCCGCATCGCATAGCGACAAGGCTAAAGCGATCCACGACCACTTCATTTCATCCATAAGAACGACGGTTAGCAGAGATGTCACCAGCGACTGGGATTCAATCAATTTACCATCAGTGCAGGGAGGTGGCCTTGAAAACCCCTTCTTGGAAGAAGAGGTGTGTGGCATGCAATCAACATCTCGCCGGCAGAGAAATCGCCAGGCCTGACGGAATCAGCGACACTTTTTGCAGAGTATGTTAGCCAATCATAAAGGAGGATATCATGGCGGTGTTCTACCAATTCTACCTCTTGGAAAGAGGGCATTTATCGTGGCTTAACATGGAAATGGTGGTTCTTTATCCAAAGAAGGGCGACGCCCTAGCAACGGGGATTTCTCTTCTCATGAAACTAGATATTGCCAAAGCCTTCGACAACGTGTCCAGGGAGTGCCTCCTCGAGCTTACGCAAAGATTAGGGGCGCTGCTTCTGTTAACCTCATCACCCTCCTTCCTATTAAATGGGTTGCCTGGTGTGGGCATCCTGCACTGCCCTTAACTACGGCAAGGAGACCCCTTGCCGTCGTTCCTTTTCATCTTGGCTATAGACCCACTTCATCGCATCCTTGCTGCGGTGGCAAGCAACAGATCATATATAGCTCCTATCTCGGGGCGTGAGCTCAAGCTTAGAGTTAGCCTTTGCGCTGACGACGCCATGATCTTTGTTAACCTGGTGCACCAAGAAATAGAGGATCTGATGGGCATTTTGCATGACTTCAAGAACGTCGTTAGGCTTTGCATAAACCTTGAAAAAACACCTGTTGCCCCCATTCACTACGAGGAAATCAATCTTCAGGAGGTCCTTCATAGCTTTGGGGGATCGATTGCTACATTTTAGATGAAATACCTAGGGCTTCCAGTGACAACAACTAGGCTACGGCTTGTGCACCTCCAATTCATCATCGATGGGATCAAGGCTAGACTGGCAGGATGGAAGGGACATCTGATGCCCATTGTCGGCCGATGAGTGCTCATCCATTGTGTTCTAAGTTCAATGCCCTCTTTCACACTAACTATGAGATGTCTACTACGCAACTTTTCCTCTTGTAGACTCTGTTGGGCCTCAAAGCGCAGAGTTTTGAATGACAATAGAAAATTTCTCTCAAGTGCATGACCTAAAGTTTATCAATCTATGGGAGGTGTAGGATGAAAATGGTCTCTCTCAAACAACCCTGCTATCAAATACAAGAAATCTCTTGTGTCCCCAACACACCCAATACAACGGTAAATTGTATAGGTGCACTAGTTTGGCGAAGAGATGGTGATACAAGTGTAGTATTGATAGTAGAAATAGATTTTTTTAATATGAAATAATAAAAACAGTAAGGTAGCAAGTAGTAAAAGTGAGCACAAATGGTATTGCAATGCTTAGAAACAAGGCCTAGGTTCTGATACGTCTCCAACGTATCTATAATTTTTGATTGTTACATGCTATTATATTATCTGTTTTGGATGTTTAATGGACTTTACTATGCACTTTTATATTATTTTTGGGACTAACCTATTAACCGAAGGCCCAGTCCAAATTGCTGTTTTTTTTGCATGTTTCAGTGTTTCGCATAAACGGAATATCAAACGGAGTCCAAACGGAATGAAACCTTCGGGAGAATCGTTTCTGAAACAAACGCAATCCAGGAGACTTGGAGTGGGTGTCAAGGAAGCAACGAGGCGGCCACGAGGCAGGGAGGCACTCTCCCCACCCCTGTGGGCCCCTCGTGGCTCCCCTGACCGACTTCTTTCGCCAATATATACTCATATACCCTGAAAACATCCGAGAGCACCACGAAACCCTATTTCCACCGCCGCAACCTTCTGTACACATGAGATCCCATCTTGGGGCCTTTTCCGGCGCTCCACCGGAGGGGGAATCGATCATGGAGGGCATCTACATCAACATCATAGCCTCTCCGATGAAGTGTGAGTAGTTTACCACATACCTTCGAGTCCATAGTTATTAGCTAGATGGTTTCTTCTCTCTCTTTGATTCTCAATACAAAGTTCTCCTCGATCTTCTTGGAGATATATTCGATGTAATACTTTTTGCGGTGTGTTTGCCGAGATTCGATGAATTGTGGGTTTATGATAAAGATTATCTATGAACAATATTTGAATCTCCTCTGAATTCTTTTATGTATAATTTGTTATCTTTGCAAGTCTCTTTGAATTATCAGTTTGGTTTGGCCTACTAGATTGATCTTTCTTATGATGGGAGAAATGTTTAGCTTTGGGTTCAATCTTGCAATGTCCTTTCCCAGTGACAGCAGGGGCAGCAAGGCACGTATTGTATTGTTGCCATCGAGGATAAAAAATGGGGTTTATATCATATTTCTTGAGTTTATCCCTCTACATCATGTCATCTTGCCTAATGCGTTACTCTGTTCTTATGAACTTAATACTCTAGATGCATGCTGGATAGCGGTCGATGTGTGGAGTAATAGTAGTAGATGCAGAATCGTTTCGATCTATTTGTCGCGGACGTGATGCCTATATACATGATCATGCCTAGATATTCTCATAACTATTCGCTTTTCTATCAATTGCTCGACAGTAATTTGTTCACCCACCGTAATACTTATGCTATCTTGAGAGAAGCCACTAGTGAAACCTATGGCCCCCGAGTCTATTTTCCATCATATAAGTTTCCGATCTATTTTATTTTGCAATCTTTATTTTCCAATCTATATCATAAAAATACCAAAAATATTTATCTTATTATCTCTATCAGATCTCACTTTTGCAAGTGGTCGAGAAGGGATTGACAACCCCTTTATCGCGTTGGTTGCAAGGTTCTTATTTGTTTGTGCAGGTACGAGGGATTTGAGTGTAGCCTCCTACTGGATTGATACATTGGTTCTCAAAAACTTGTTGGGGAACGTAGTAATTTCAAAAATTTCCTACGCACATGCAAGATCATGGTGATGCATAGCAACAAGAGGGGAGAGTGTTGTCCATGTACCCTCGTAGTGTCGGGGAACGTAGTAATTTCAAAAAAAATCATACGCACACGCAAGATCATGGTGATGCATAGCAACGAGAGGGCAGAGTGTGTCCACGTACCCTCGTAGACCGAAACCGGAAGAGTTAGCACAACGCGGTTGATGTAGTCGTACGTCTTCACGATCCGACGAATCAAGTACCGAACGCACGGCACCTCCGAGTTCTGCACACGTTCAGCTCGATGACGTCCCTCGAACTCCGATCCATCCGAGCTTTGAGGGAGAGTTCCGTTAGCACGATGGCGTGGTGACGATGATGATGTTCTACCGACGCAGGGCTTCGCCTAAGCACCGCTACGATATTATCGAGATGAATTATGGTGGAGGGGGGCACTGCACACGGCTAAGAGATCCAAGGGATCAATTGTTGTGTCTAGAGGTGCCCCCTGCCCCCGTATATAAAGGAGCAAGGGGGGAGGCGGCCGACCAAGGAGGAGGGCGCACCAAGGGGGAGTCCTACTCCCACCGGGAGTAGGACTCCTCCTTTCCTTGTTGGAGTAGGAGAGAAGGAAAGAGGAGGAGAGGGAGAAGGAAAAGGGGGCTGCACCCCTTGTCCAATTCGGACCAAAGGGGGGGGGGGCGCAGGCCTCCTTCCTTTTGGCCTCTCTCCTCTATTCCCGTATGGCCCAATAAGGCCCATATACTCCCCGGCGAATTCCCGTAATTCTCCGGTACTCCGAAAAATACCCGAATCACTCGGAACCTTTCCGAAGTCCGAATATAGTCGTCCAATATATCGATCTTTACGTCTCGACCATTTAGAGGCTCCTCGTCCTGTCCCCGATCTCATCCGGGACTCTCAACTACCTTCGGTACATCAAAACACATAAACTCATAACTGTCATCGAACTTTAAGCATGCGGACCCTACGGGTTCGAGAACTATGTAGACATGACCGAGACACATCTCCAGTCAATAACCAATAGCCGAACCTGGATGCTCATATTGGCTCCCACATATTCTATGAAGATCTTTATCGGTCAAACCGCATAACAACATTCGTTGTTCCCTTTGTCATCGGTATGTTATTTGCCTGAGATTCGATCGTCGGTATCTCAATACCTAGTTCAATCTCGTTATCGGCAAGTCTCTTTACTCGTTATGTAATGCATCATCCCGTAACTAACTCATTAGCTACATTGCTTGCAAGGCTTATAGTGATGTGCATTACCGAGAGGGCCCAGAGATACCTCTTCGACAATCGGAGTGACAAATCCTAATCTCGAAATACGTCAACTCAACAAGTACCTTCGGAGACACCTGTAGAGCACCTTTATAATCACCCAGTTACGTTGTGATGTTTGGTAGCACACAAAGTGTTCCTCCGGTAAGCGGGAGTTACATAATCTCATAGTCATAGGAACATGTATAAGTTATGAAGAAAGCAATAGCAACATACTAAACGATCAAGTGCTAAGCTAACGGAATGGGTCAAGTCAATCACATCATTCTCTAATGATGTGATCCCGTTAATCAAATGACAACTCATGTCTATGGCTAGGAAACTTAACCATCTTTGATTCAACGAGCTAGTCAAGTAGAGGCATACTAGTGACACTCTGTTTGTCTATGTATTCACACATGTATCAAGTTTCCGGTTAATACAATTCTAGCATGAATAATAAACATTTATCATGAAATAAGGAAATAAATAATAACTTTATTATTGCCTCTAGGGCATATTTCCTTCAGTCTCCCACTTGCACTAGAGTCAATAATCTAGTTCACATCATCATGTGATTTAACACCAATATTCATATCTGTATATAATTAATACCCATAGTTCACATCGTCACGTGATCAACACCCAAAGGGTTTACTAGAGTCAATAATCTAGTTCACATCGCTATGTGATTAACACCCAAAGAGTACTAAGGTATGATCATGTTTTGCTCGTGAGAAAAGTTAAGTCAACGGGTCTGTCACATTTAGAGCCGTATGTATTTTGCAAATATTCTATGTCTACAACGCTGTGCACGGAGATACTCTAGCTAATTGCTCCCACTTTTAATATGTATCCAGATTGAGACTTAGAGTCATCTGGATTGGTGTAAAAGCTTGCACCGATGTAACTCTTTACGATGGGCTCTTTTATCACTTCCATAATCGAGAAATATTTCCTTAGTCCTTACTAAGGATATTCTTGACCATTGTCCAGTGATCTACTCTTAGATCAAAATTGTACTCCCTTGCTAAACTCAGAGCAAGGTATACAATAGGTCTGGTACACAGCATAGCATACTTAATAGAACCTATGTATGAGGCATAGGGAATGACTCTGCATTCTCTTTCCATTTTCTGCCATGATAGGGTTTTGAGTCTTACTCAACTTCACACCTTGCAACACAAGCAAGAACTCCTTCTTTGACTGTTCCATTTTGAACTACTTCAAAATCTTATCAAGGCATGTACTTGTTGGAAAAAATCTTAGCAAGCGTCTTGATCTATCTCTATAGATCTTGATGCTCAATGTGTAAGTAGCTTCACCGAGGTCTTTCTTTGAAAAACTCTTATTCAAGTATCCTTTTATGCTATCCAGAATTTCTATATCATTTCCAATCAACAATATGTCATCTACATATAGTTTGAGACATGCTACAGAGCTCCCACTCACTTTCTTGTAAATACAGGCTTCTCCAAAAGTCTGTATAAAACCATATGCTTTGATTAACTCATCAAAGCGTATATTCTAACTCCGAGATGCTTGCACCAGTCCATAGATGGATCGCTGGAGCTTGCACATTTTGTTAGCACCTTTAGGATTGACAAAACCTTCTGGTTGCATCATATACAACTCTTCTTTAATAAATCCATTAAGGAATGCAGTTTTGACATCCATTTGCCCGATATCATAAAATGTGGCAATTGCTAACATGATTCGGACAGACTTAAGCATCGATACGAGTGAGAAAATCTCATCATATTCAACACCTTGAACTTGTCGGAAAAAAAACTTTTTGCCACAAGTCGAGCTTTGTAGATAGTAACACTTCTATCAGCGTCCGTCTTCCTCTTGAAGATCCATTTATTCTTAATGACTCACCGATCATCGGGCAAGTCAATCAAAGTCCATACTTTGTTCTCATACATGGATCCCATCTCAGAATTCATGGCCTCAAGCCATTTCGCTGAATCTGGGCTCATCATCGCTTCCTCATAGTTCATAGGTTTATCATGGTCTAGTAACATGACTTCCAGAATAGGATTACCGTACCACACTGGTGCGGACCGTACTCTGGAAGACCTACGAGGTTCTGTAGTAACTTGATTTGAAGTTTCATGATCATCATCATTAGCTTCCTCACTAATTGGTGTAGCAATCACTGGAACTGATTTCTATGATGAACTACTTTCCAATTCGGGAGAAGGTACAATTACCTTATCAAGCTCTACTTTCCTCCCACTCACTTCTTTCGAGAGAAACTCCTTCTCTAGAAAGGATCCATTTTAGCAACGAATATCTTGCCTTCGGATCTGTGATAGAAGGTGTACCCAACAGTTTCCTTTGGGTATTCTATGAAGACGCACTTCTCCGATTTGGGTTCGAGCTTATCAGGTTGAAACTTTTTCACATAAGCATCGCAGCCCCAAACTTTAAGAAACGACAACTTTGGTTTCTTGCCAAACCACAGTTCATAAGGCGTCGTCTCAACGGATTTTGATGGTGCCCTATTTAAAGTGAATGCAGCTGTCTCTAATGCATAACCCCAAAACGATAGTGGTAAATCGGTAAGATACATCATAGATCGCACCATATCCAATAAAGTGCGGTTACGACGTTCGGACACACCATAACGTTGCGGTGTTCCAGGTGGCGTGAGCTGTGAAACTATTCCACATTGTATTATATGAAGGCCAAACTCGTAACTCAAATATTCTCCTCCACGATCATATCGTAGAAACTTTATTTTCTTGTTACGATGATTCTCCACTTCACTCTAAAATTCTTTGAACCTTTCAAATGTTTCAGACTTGTGTTTCATTAAGTAGATATACCCATATCTGCTCAAATCATCCGTGAAGGTTAGAAAATAATGATACTTGCTACGAGCATCAACACTCATTGGATCGCATACATCGGTATGTATTATTTCCAATAAATCAGTAGCTCGTTCCATTGTTCCGTAGAACGAAGTTTTAGTGATCTTGCCCAAAAGGCATGGTTCGCAAGCATCAAATGATTCATAACCAAGTGATTCCAAAAATCCATCTTTATGGAGTTTCTTCATGCGCTTTACACCGATATGACCCAAACGGCAGTGCCACAAATAAGTTGCACTATCATTATCAACTTTGCATCTTTTGGCATCAATATTATGAATATGTGTATCACTACGATCGAGATCCAACAAACTATTTTCATTGGGTGTTTGACCATCGAAGGTTTTATTCATGTAAACAGATCAACAATTTTATTCTCTGACTTTAAATGAATAACCGTATTGCAATAAACATGATCAAATCATATTCATGCTGAACGCAAATGCCAAATAACATTTATTTAGGTTTAACACCAATCCTGCAAGTATAGGGAGTGTATGATGATGATCATATCAATCTTGGAACTACTTCCAACACACATCATCACTTCACCCTCAACTAGTCTCTATTTATTCTGTAACTCCTGTTTCGAGTTACTAATTTTTAGCAACTGAACAAGTATCAAATACCCAGGGGCTACTATAAACACTAGTAAGGTACACTTCAATAACCTGTATATCAAATATACCCTTGTTCACTTTGCCATCTTTCTTATCCACCAAATATTCAGGGCATTTCCGCTTCCAGTGACCATTTCTGCAGTGTAAGCACTCAGTTTCAGGCTTTGGTCCAGCTTTGGGCTTCTTCGCGGGAGTGACAACTTGCTTGTCATTCTACTTGAAGTTATCATTCTTTCCCTTTGCCCTTTTCTTGAAACTAGTGGTCTTGTCAATCATCAACACTTGATGCTCTTTTCTTGATTTCTACCTTCATCGATATCAACACCACAAAGAGCTCAGGAATCGTTTTCGTCATCCCTTGCATACTATAGTTCATCACGAAGTTCTAGTAACTTGGTGATGGTGACTAGAGAACTCTGTCAATCACTATCTTATCTGGAAGATTAACTCCCACTTGATTCAAGAGATTGTAGTACCCAGACAATCTGAGCACATGCTCACTAGTTGAGCAATTCTCCTCCATCTTTTAGCTATAGAACTTGTTGGAGACTTCATATCTCTCAACTCGGGTATTTGCTTGAAATATTAACTTCAACTCCTGGAACATCTCATATGCTCCATGACGTTCAAAACGCCGTTGAAGTCCCGATTCTAAGCTGTTAAGCATGGTGCACTAAACTATCAAGTAGTCATCATATTGAGCTAGCCAAACGTTCATAACGTCTGCATTTGCTCATGCAATAGGTCTGTCACCTAGCGGTGCATCAAGGACATAATTCTTCTGTGCAGCAATGAGGATAAACCTCAGATCACGGATCTAATCCGCATCATTACTACTAATATCTTTCAACATAGTTTTTCTCTAGGAACATATCAAAAATAAACATAGGGAAGCCACAACGCGAGCTAGTGATCTACAACATAATTTGCAAAATACTATCAGGACTAAGTTCATGATAAATTAAAGTTCAATTAATCATATTACTTAAGAACTCCCACTTAGATAGACATCCCTCTAATCATCTAAGTGATCACGTGATCCAAATCAACTAAACCATGTCCGATCATCACGTGAGATGGAGTAGTTTTCAATGGTGAACATCACTATGTTGATCATATCTACTATATGATTCACGCTCGAACTTTCGGTCTCAGTATTCCGAGGCCATGTCTGTATATGCTAGGCTCGTCAAGTTTAACTTGAGTATTCCGCGTGTGCAACTGTTTTGCACCCGTTGTATTTGAACGTAGAGCCTATCACACCCGATCATCACGTGGTGTCTCAGCACGAAGAACTTTCGCAACGGTGCATACTCAGGGAGAACACTTATACCTTGAAATTTAGTGAGAGATCATCTTATAAAGCTAGCGTCGAACTAAGCAAAATAAGATGTATAAAAGATAAACATCATATGCAATCAAAATATGTGACATGATATGTCCATGATCATCTTGCGCCTTTGATCTCCATCTACAAAGTACTGTCATGATCTCTGTCGTCACCGGCACGACACCATGATCTCCATCATCTTGATCTATATCAATGTGTCGTCACATGGTCGTCTCGCCAATTATTGCTCTTGCAACTATTGCTATCGCATAGCGATAAAGTAAAGCAATTATTTGGCGCTTGCATCTTATGCAATAAAGAGACAACATAAGGATTCTGCCAGTTGCCGATAACTTCAACAAAACAGGATCATCTCATACAACAACTTACATCTCATCACGTCTTGACCATATCACATCACAACATGCCCTACAAAAACAAGTTAGACGTCCTTTACTTTGTTGTTGCAAGTTTTACGTGGCTGCTATGGGCTGAGCAAGAACTGTTCTTACCTACGCATCAAAACCACAGCGATAGTTCGTCAAGTTAGTGTTGTTTTAACATTCTCAAGGACCGGTCGTAGACACACTCGATTCAACTAAAGTTGGAGAAACTGACACCCGCCAGCCACCTGTGTGCAAAGCACGTCAGTAGAACCAGTCTCGCGTAAGCGTACGTGTAATGTCGGTCCGGGCCGCTTCATCCAACAATACCGCCGAACCAAAGTATGACATGCTGGTAAGCAGTATGACTTGTATCGCCCACAACTCACTTGTGTTCTACTTGTGCATATAACATCTACGCATAAAACCAGGCTCGAATGCTACTGTTGGGGAACGTAGTAATTTCAAAAAAATCATGCGCACACGCAAGATCATGGTGATGCATAGCAACGAGAGGGCAAAGTGTGTGCACGTACCCTCGGAGACCGAAAGCGGAAGAGTTAGCACAACGCGGTTGATGTAGTCGTACGTCTTCACGATCCGACCGATCAAGTACCGAACGCACGACACCTCCGAGTTCTGCACACGTTGATCTCGATGACGTCCCTCGAACTCCGATCCAGCCGAGCTTTGAGGGAGAGTTCCGTCAGCATGACGGCGTGGTGACGATAATGATGTTCTACCGACGCAGGGCTTCGCCTAAGCACCGCTACGATATTATCGAGGTGAATTATGGTGGAGGGAGGCACTGCACACGGCTAAGAGATCCAAGGGATCAATTGTTGTGTCTAGAGGTGCCCCCCTGCCCCCGTATATAAAGGAGCAAGGGGGAGGCGGCCGGCCAAGGAGGAGGGCGCACCAAGGGAGGGAGTCCTACTCTCACCGGGAGTAGCACTCCCCCTTTCATTGTTGGAGTAGGAGAGAAGGAAAGAGGAGGAGAGGGAGAGGGAAAAGGGGGCTGCACCCCTTGTCCAATTCGGACCAAAGGGGGGGCGCAGGCCTCCTTCCTTTTGGCCTCTCTCCTCTATTCCCGTATGGCCCAATAAGGCCCATACACTCCCCGGCGAATTCCCGTAACTCCCTCGTACTCCAAAAAATACCCGAATCACTCGGAACCTTTCCGAAGTCTGAATATAGTCGTCCAATATATCGATCTTTACGTCTCGACCATTTCGAGACTCCTTGTCATGTCCCTGATCTCATTCGGGACTCCGACTACCTTCGGTACATCAAAACACATAAACTCATAATATAACCGTCATCGAACTATAAGCATGCGGACCCTACGGGTTCGAGAACTATGTAGACATGACCGAGACACGTCTCCGGTCAATAACCAATAGCGGAACATGGATGCTCATATTGGCTCCCACATATTCTACGAAGATCTTTATCGGTCAAACCGCATAACAACATACGTTGTTCCCTTTGTCATCGGTATGTTACTTGCCCGAAATTCGATGGTCGGTATCTCAATACCTAGTTCAATCTCGTTACCGGCAAGTCTCTTTACTCGTTACGTAATGCATCATCCCGTAACTAACTCATTAGCTACATTGCTTGCAAGGCTTATAGTGATGTGCATTACCGAGAGGGCCCAGAGATAGCTCTCCGGCAATCGGAATGACAAATCCTAATATCAAAATACGTCAACTCAACAAGTACCTTCGGATACACCTGTAGAGCACCTTTATAATCACCCAGTTACGTTGTGATGTTTGGTAGCACACAAAGTGTTCCTCTGGTAAGCGGGAGTTACATAATCTCATAGTCATAGGAACATGTATAAGTTATGAAGAAAGCAATAGCAGCATACTAAATGGTTAAGTGCTAAGCTAACGGAATGGGTCAAATCAATCACATCATTCTCTAATGATGTGATCCCGTTAATCAAATGACAACTCATGTCAATGGCTAGGAAACTTAACCATCTTTAATTCAACGAGCTAGTCAAGTAGAGGCATACTAGTGACACTCTGTTTGTCTATGTATTCAGACATGTATCAAGTTTCCGGTTAATACAGTTCTAGCATGAATAATAAACATTTATCATGAAATAAGGAAATAAATAATAACTTTATTATTGCCTCTAGGGCATATTTTCTTCACGTAGACCAAAAGCAGAAGCGTTAGCACAACACGGTTGATGTAGTCGTACGTCTTCACGGCCCGACCGATCAAGCACCGAATCTATGGCACCTCTGAGTTCTTGCACATGTTCAGCTTGATGACGTCCCTCGAACTCCGATCCAGCCGAGTGTCGAGGGAGAGTTCCGTTAGCATGACGGCTGGTGACGATCTTGATGTTCTACCATCGCAGGGTTTCGCCTAAGCACCGCTACAATATTATCGAGGAGGACTATGGTGGAGGGGGGCACCGCACACGGATAAGAGATCAAGAGATCAATTGTTGTGTCTAGAGGTGCCCCCCTGCCCTCGTATATAAAGGAGCAAGGGGGGAGGGGCAGCCGGCCTAGGAGGGGGCGCACCATGGGGAGTCCTACTCCCATCGGGAGTAGGACTCCCTCCTTCCTTGTTGGACTAGGAGAAGGGGAAAGGAAAGGGAGAGGAGGAGAAGGAAAGAGGGGGCCCGGCCCCCTTGCCCTAAACCAATTCGGTTTGGGGCTTGGGGGGGCGCGCCCCACACTCCCCTTGCTGCCCTCTATTTCCACTAAGGCCCACGTAGGCCCATTAAGCCCCCGGGGGGGTTCCGGTAATCCCCTGGTACTCCGGTAAAATCCCGATTTCACCCGGAACACTTCCGACATCCAAATATAGGCTTCCAATATATCAATCCTCATGTCTCGACCATTTCGAGACTCCTCGTCATGTCCGTGATCACATCCGGGACTCCGAACAACCTGCGGTACATCAAAACTCATAAACTCATAATATAACTACCATCGAAACCTTATGCGTGTGGACCCTACGGGTTCGAGAACTACGTAGACATGACCGAGACACGTTTCCGGTCAATAACCAATAGCGGAACCTGGATGCTCATATTGTCTCCTACATTCTAAGAAGATCTTTATCGGTCAAACCGCATAACAACATACGTTGTTCCCTTTGTCATCGGTATGTTACTTGCCCGAGATTCGATCGTCGGTATCTCAATACCTAGTTCAATCTCGTACAGGCAAGTCTCTTTACTCGTTACATAATGCATCATCCCGCAACTAACTCATTAGCCACATTGATTGCAAGGCTTATAGTGATGTGCATTACCGAGAGGGACTAGAGATACCTCTCCGACAATCGGAGTGACAAATCCTAATCTTGAAATACGCCAACTCCACATTTTCCTTCGGAGACACCTGTAGAGCTCCTTTATAATCACCCAGTTACGTTGTGACGTTTGGTAGCACACAAAGTGTTCCTACGGTAAACGGGAGTTGCATAATCTCATAGTTGTAGGAACATGTATAAGTCATGAAGAAAGCAATAGCAACATACTAAACGATCAAGTGCTAAGCTAACGAAATGGGTCAAGTCAATCACATCATTCTCTTAATGATGTGATCCCGTTAATCAAATGACAACTCATGTCTATGGCTAAGAAACACAACCATCTTTGATCAACGAGCTAGTCAAGTAGAGGCATACTAGTGACACTATGTTTGTCTCTGTATTCGCACATGTATTATGTTTCCGGTTAATACAATTCTAGCATGAATAATAAGCATTTATCATGAAATAAGGAAATAAATAATAACTTTAGTATTGCCTCTAGGTCATATTTCCTTCAGTCTCCCACTTGCACTATAGTCAATAATCTAGTTCACATCGCCATGTGATTTAACACCAATATTCATATCCGTATATGATTAACACCCATAGTTAACATCGTCATGTGACCAACACCCAAAGGGTTTACTAGAGTCAATAATCTAGTTCACATCGCTATGTGATTAACACCCAAAGAGTACTAAGGTGTGATCATGTTTTGCTCGTGAGAGAAGTTCAGTCAACGGGTCTGTCACATTCAGAGCCGTATGTATTTTGCAAATATTCTATGTCTACAATGCTTTGCATGGAGATAATCCAGCTAATTGCTCCCACTTTCAATATGTATCCAGATTGAGACTTAGAGTCATCTGGATCGGTGTAAAAGCTTGCACCGATGTAACTTTTTATGACGGGCTCTTTTATCACCTCCATAATTGAGAAATATTTCCTTAGTCTTCACTAAGGATATTCTTGACCAATGTCCAGTGATCTACTCCTAGATCACTATTGTACTCCCTTGCCAAATTCAGAGCAAGGTATACAATAGGTCTGGTATATAACATAGCATACTTTATAGAACCTATGACTGAGGCATAGGGCATGACTTTCATTCTCTTTTCTATTTTCTGCCGTGGTCGGGATTTGAGTCTTACTCAATTTTACACCTTTGCAACACAGGCAAGAACTCTTTGTTTGACTGTTGCATTTTGAACTACTTCAAAATCTTGACAAGGTATGTACTTATTGAAAAAGTTATCAAGCGTCTTGATCTATCTCAATAGATCTTGATGCTCAATATGTAAGTAGCTTTACTGAGGTCTTTCTTTTAAAGAACTCCTATCAAATACTCCTTTATGCTTTCCAGAAAAGTCTATATTATTTCCGATCAACAATATGTTATTCACATATACTTATCAGAAATGTTGTAGTGCTCCCACTCACTTTCTTGTAAATACGGGCTTCTCCAAAAGTCTGTATAAAACCTTGCACCAGTCCATATATTCCAACTCATCAAAGCATATATTCCAACTCCGAGATGCTTGCACCAGTCCATAGATGGATCACTGGAGCTTGCACACTTTGTTAGCACCTTTAGGATTGACAAAACCTTCTGGTTGCATCATATACAACTTTTTCTTTCATAAATCCATTAAGGAATGTAGTTTTGATATCCATTTGCCAAATTTCATAAAATGTGGCAATTTCTAACATGATTCGGACAGACTTAAGCATCGATACGAGTGAGGATAAGCTCATCGTAGTCAACATCTTGAACTTTGTCAAAAATCTTTTTCGACAAGTCTAGCTTTGTAGATAGTAACACCACTATCAACGTCCGTCTTCCTCTTGAAGATCCATTTGTTTTCTATGGCTTGCCGATCATCGGGCAAGTCCATCAAAGTCCACACTTTGTTCTCATACATGGATCCTATCTCGGATTTCATGGCCTCCAGCCATTTCGCGGAATCTGGGCTCATCATTGCTTCCTCATAGTTCGGTGGTTTATCATTTATCATGGTCTAGTAACATGACTTCCATAACAATATTACCGTACCACTCTGGCGCGGACCATACTCTAGAAGACCTACGAGGTTCTGTAGTAACTTGATCCGAAGTTTCATGATCATCATCATTAACTTCCTCACTAATCGGTGTAGGCATCACTGAAACTGATTTCTGTGATGAACTACTTTCCAATTCGGGAGAAGGTACAATTACCTTATCAAGTTCTACTTTCCTCCCACTCACTTCTTTCGAGAGAAACTTCTTCTCTAGAAAGGATCCATTCTTAGCAATGAATATCTTGCCTTCGGATCTGTGATTGAAGGTGTACCCAACAGTTTCCTTTGGGTATTCTATGAAGACGCACTTCTCCGATTTTGGTTCGAGCTTATCAGGTTGAACCTTTTTTCACATAAGCATCACAACTCCAAACTTTAAGAAACAACAGCTTAGGTTTACTGCTAAACCATAGTTCATACGGTGTCATCTCAACGGATTTAGATGGTGCCCTATTTAAAGTGAATGCAGCTATCTCTAATGCATAACCCCAAAACGATAGTGGTAAATCGGTAAGATACATCATAGATCGCACCATATCAATAAAGTGTGGTTACGACGTTCGGACACACCATTACGCTGTGGTGTTCCATGTGGCGTGAGCTGTGAAACTATTCCACATTATTTAAAATGAAAGCAAAACTCATAACTCAAATATTCTTCTTTACGATCAGATTGTAGAAACTTTATTTTCTTGTTACGATGATTCTCTACTTCACTCTGGAATTCTTTGAACTTTTCAAATGTTTCAGACTTGTGTTTCATCAAGTAGATATACCCATATCTGCTCAAATCATTGATAACCCACAAGTATAGGGGATCGCAAAAAATTTCGACGGTAGAGTATTCAACCCAAATTTATTGATTCGACATAAGGGGAGCCAAAGAATATTCTCAAGTATTAGCAGCTGGGTTGTCAATTCAACCACACCTGGAAACTTAGTATCTGCAGCAAAGTGTTTAGTAGCAAAGTAATTTGATAGTGGTGGTAACGGTAACGGAGGTAAAGACAACAAAAGTAATGTTTTTGGTATTTTTGTAGTGATTGTAACAGTAGCAACGGAAAAGTAAATAAGCGAGAACTAGTATATGGAAAACTCGTAGGCACCGGATTAGTGATGGATAATTATGCCGGATGCGGTTTGTCATGTAACAGTCATAACATAGGGTGACACAGAACTAGCTCCAATTCATCAATGTAATCTAGGCATGTATTCCGAATATAGTCATACGTGCTTATGGAAAAGAACTTGCATGACATCTTTTGTCCTACCCTCCCGTGGCAGCGGGGTCCTATTGGAAACTAAGGATATTAAGGCCTCCGTTTAATAGAGAACCGGAACAAAGCATTAGCACATAGTGAATACATGAACTCCTCAAACTATGGTCATCACCGGGAGCGGTCCCGATTATTGTCACTTCGGGGTTGCCGGATCATAACACATAGTAGGTGACTATAGACTTGCAAGATAGGATCAAGAACTCACATATATTCATGAAAACATAATAGGTTCAGATCTGAAATCATGGCACTCGGGCCCTAGTGACAAGCATTAAGCATAGCAAAGTCATAGCAACATCAATCTCAGAACATAGTGGATACTAGGGATCAAACCCTAACAAAGCTAACTCGATTACATGATAAATCTCATCCAACCCATCACCGTCTAGCAAGCCTACGATGGAATTACTCACGCACGGCGGTGAGCATCATGAAATTGGTGATGGAGGATGGTTGATGATGACAACAACGACGAATCCCCCTCTCCGGAGAACCGAACGGACTCCAGATCAGCCTTCCCGAGAGAGATTAGGGCTTGGCGGCGGCTCCATATCGTAAAACACGATGATTTCTTCTCTCTGATTTTTTTCTCCTTGAAAGCCAATAAATAGAGTTGGAGTTGGCGTCGGAGGGTCTCTAGGGGGCCCACGAGGTAGGGGGCGCCCAGGAGGGGGGCGCGCCCCCCACCCTGTAGACAGGGTGTGGGCCCCCTGATCTTCATCTTTGGCAATGATTTATTATTATTTATTCTAAGATATTCCATGGAGTTTCAGGTCATTCCGAAAACTTTTGTTTTCTGCACATAGAACAACATCATGGCAATTCTGCTGAAAACATCGTCAGTCCGGGTTAGTTCCATTCAAATCATACAAGTTAGAGTCCAAAACAAGGGCAAAAGTGTTTGGAAAAGTAGATACGACGGAGACGTATCAACTCCCCCAAGCTTAAACCCTTGCTTGTCCTCAAGCAATTCCGTTGACAAACTGAAAGAGAAAAAGAAAAACTTTTACAAACTCTGTTTGCTCTTGTTGTTGTACCTATGTCAAGCCAGCATTCAGGTTTTCAGCAAAGATTATAACTAACCACATTTGCAATAATTCTCAGGTCTCATGTTTACTCATATCAATAACATAATCAGCTAGCAAGCCATAATAATAAATCTCGGATGACAACACTTTCTCAAAATAATCATCATATGATATAACAAGATGGTATCTCGCTAGCCCTTTCTGAGACCGCAAAACATAAATGCAGAGCACCTTCAAAGATCAAGGACTGACTAGACATTGTAATTCATGGTAAAAGAGATCCATTCATAGTCATACCCGATATAAATTAACAGTAATGAATGCAAATGACAGCTGTGCTCTCCAGCTAGTGCTTTTAATAAGAGGGTGATGACTCAACATAAAAGTAAATAGGTAGGCCCTTCGCAGAGGGAAGAAGGGATTTGTAGAGGTGCCAGAGCTCGGTTTTGAAATAGAGATAAATTACATTTTGAGCGGCATACTTTCATTGTCAACATAACAACTAAGAGATGATGATATCTTCCATGCTAAACAAATTATAGGTGGTTCCCAAATAGAATGGTAAAGTTTATACTCCCCCTCCTCCACAAGCATCAATCCATGGCTTGCTCGAAACAAAAAGTGCCTCCAACATTCAACGGGTCCCAGGGGGAGTTTTGTTTGCAATTATTTTGATTTAGTTTGCATAAAGCATGGGACTGGGCATCCCGGTGACCAGCCATTTTCTCCTGAATGAGGAGCGGAGTCCACTCCTCTTGAGAATAACCCGCCTAACACGGAAGATAAGGGCAGCCCTAGTTGATATATGAGCTATTCGAGCATGCAAAACAGAATGTTTATTTGAAGGTTTAGAGTTTGGCACATACAAATTTACTTGGAACGGCAGGTAGATACTGCATATAGGAAGGTATAGTGGACTCATATGGAATAACTTTGGGGTTTAAGGGATTGAATGCACAAGCAGTATTCCCGCTTAGTACAAGTGAAGGCTAGCAAAAGACTGGGAAGTGACCAACTAGAGAGCGACAATAGTCATGAACATGTATTGAAATTAATAAACATTGAATACAAGCATGAGTAGGATATAATCCACCATGAACATAAATATCGTGAAGGCTATGTTGATTTGTTTCAACTACATGCGTGAACATGTGCCGAGTCAAGTCACTTGAATCATTCAAAGGAGGATACCACCCCATCATACCACATCACAACCATTTTAATAGCATGTTGGCATGCAAGGTAAACCATTATAACTCATAGCTAATCAAGCATGGCACGAGCAACTATGATCTCTAATTGTCATTGCAAACATGTTTATTCATAATAAGCTGAATCAAGAACGATGAACTCATCATATTTACAAAAACAAGAGAGGTCGAGTTCATACCAGCTTTTCCCATCTCAGTCAGTCCATCATATATCATCATAATTGCATTTCACTTGCACGGCCGAACGGTGTGAATAATAATAAGAGTGCACGTGCATTGGACTAAGCTGGAATCTGCGAGCATTCGATAAATAGGAGAAGACAAGGCAATATGGGCTCTTGGTTAAATCAACAATGATGCATATAAGAGCCACTTCAACAATTTAATCATGGTCTTCTCCTACTGACCCCCAAAGAAAAGAAAAGAAATAAAAACTATTTACACGGGAAAGCTCCCAACAAGCAAAAGAAGAATGGGAAATATTTTTGGGTTTTCTTTTTTAATTACTACAGCAAAGAAATAAAATACTACTATTTTTTTTCTTAAGGTTTATTAAACACACAAGAAGAAAGCAGGAAAAAGAAAATAAACTAGCATGGATATTACAGTGAAAGAGTATGAGCTCCGACATCTAGCAATGAGTGTGTGTGAACATGAATGTAATGTCGGTGGGAAATACGTACTCCCCCAAGCTTAGGCGTTTGGCCTAAGTTGGTCTATTCCAGGGATAGCGTGGCGGATAGCCTTAGGTGAAGCTGGGGTCGTACTGCGATGCATCGGCTATCGCCTCCTGAGCTGCAGCGTGGCGTCGAGCCGCCTCCACTCTCCTCTCATACTCATCTGCCTCCTCTCTGGTAATAATAGATCTTCCTTTTGTCTGAGAATCAAAGAAGGCAGGAGCAGGAAGAGTAATATGGACAACATGTCGTTTGTTAAAGATTAGTCGATACTGGAGAGGTGGTTCAGTCCTCTCAACAAACTGGTGGGAAACCATAGAATCAAAATCTAAATAAGTAGGGGGTAACTCCATATCACCCTCACGAATGTCTATCTCAAGAAAATTAGCTAAGCGGGTTGCATAAATTCCTCCAAAGAAATCTCTGTTATGTCTATTATGATGCAACCTACGAGCTACAATGGCTCCTATATGATAAGATTGGTCTCCTAACACAACACTTCGGAGAATGCTGAGATCAGGGGCACACATGTGACATGCTTCATCCTTAGCATTTATGCATCTACCTATGAAGAGAGCAAAATAATGTATAGCAGGAAAGTGAATGCTCCCTATAGTGGCTTGTGTTATATCTCTAGATTCCCCCACAGTTATTCTAGCAAGAAAGTCTCTATATTCAGATTTAGGGGGATCCCTGACACTACCCCAATATGGAAGTTTGCAAGCGAAAGTGAAATCCTCTAAGTCCATGGTATAAGATTTGTCATAAAGGTCAAACATGACTGAAGGAGAATTACGCGAAGATGAAAACTCAAACCTCCTCACAAATGAACTTGTGAGATCGTGATACTGGGGGCATTTGCCAGCTTCAAAGTCCTCAAGACCGGCATTGTGTATATATGCGTTGAATTCTTCTTTGATTCCCGCTTGATCCATAAAATTTTCCGAAGGCCATTCACAGGGCCTCACAGGAGCGTCTCTTGGTGGTTTCTTGTCAGCATCACGCATTGCAAGCCTGGGACCTTGCTTCCTTGAAGAACCACCTTGGAACATCTTCCTAAACATATTGTTTCCTCTGACAAATTTCTGAAATTTTTAGTAACTTTAAACAAAAGTGAATCAACTTCAATAAAATTGATAGCAACTAATCCTACAAGTGCCTAGAGCCTATATCAAGCATTAGAACTACTTGGAACCATATAAATTTGACATGCAAGCTCAAGAACATGGTCACCTATGCAGCATAAATTTGCAATGAATAAAGCACTAGAACAAAAACTAATTGGAGCAATGGAGGAGTCACATACCAAGGAACAAACTCCCCAAGCAGTTTTGCGAGAGGTGCTTTGAGCAAGGAGATCGAAAATCACAGCAACAGGGGCTGGAACTCGTGCTTGAGTTGGTTTTTCGTGTTTGTGTGAGGCAGAGGAAGAAGATGGGTGCAGGGATAAGTGGAGGAGGGCCACCATGGGCCCACGAGGCATGGGGTGTTGGGGAACGTAGTAATTTCAAAAATTTCCTACGCACACGCAAGATCATGGTGATGGCTTAGCAACGAGAGGGCAGAGTGTTGTCCACGTACCCTCGTAGACCGTAAGCGGAAGCGTTATGACAACGCGGTTGATGTAGTCGTACGTCTTCACGATCCGACCAATCCAAGTACCGAACGTACGGCACCTCCGAGTTCAGCACACGTTCAGCTCGATGACGATCCCCGGGCTCCGATCCAGCAAAGCTTCGGGGATGAGTTCCGTCAGCACGACGGCGTGGTGACGATGATGATGTTCTACCGGCGCAGGGCTTCGCCTAAACTCCGCGACGATATGACCGAGGTGGAATATGGTGGAGGGGGGCACCGCACACGGCTAAGGAACGATCCGTAGATCAACTTGTGTGTCATGGGGTGCCCCCTACCCCCGTATATAAAGGAGGGAGGGGGGAGGTGCGGCCGGCCAAGGAGGGCGCGCCAAGGGGGAGTCCTACTCCCACCGGGAGTAGGACTCCTTCTTTCCTAGTCCAACTAGGAGAAGGGGGGAAAGGAGGGGAGTGGAGAAGGAAGGGAGAGGGGGGCCGCGCCCTAAACCCTTTGTCCAATTCGGACTGGGCTTGGGAGGGGCGCGTGCCACCTCCTGGCTCCTTCCCACTAAGGCCCATTAAGGCCCAATACTCTTCCCCGTATTCCCGTAACTCCCCGGTACTCTGAAAAATACCCGAATCACTCGGAACCTTTCCGAACTCCGAACATAGTTGTCCAATATATCGATCTTTACATCTCGACCATTTCGAGACTCCTCGTCATGTCCCCGATCTCATCCGGGACTCCAAACTCCTTCGGTACATCAAAACTCATAAACTCATAATATAACTGTCATCGAAACCTTAAGCGTGCGGACCCTACAGGTTCGAGAACTATGTAGACATGACCTAGAACTATTCTTGGTCAATAACCAATAGCGGAACCTGGATGCTCATATTGGCTCCTACATATTCTACGAAGATCTTTATCGGTCAAACCGCATAACAACATACGTTGTTCCCTTTATCATCGGTATGTTACTTGCCCGAGATTCGATCGTCGGTATCCAATACCTAGTTCAATCTTGTTACCGACAAGTCTCTTTACTCATTACGTAATGCGTCATTCCGTAACTAACTCATTAGCTACATTGCTTGCAAGGCTTATAGTGATGTGCATTACCGAGAGGGCCCAAAGATACCTCTCCGACAATCGGAGTGACAAAACCTGATCTCGAAATACGCCAACCCAACATGTACTTTTGGAGACACCTGTAGTACTCCTTTATAATCACCTAGTTACGTTGTGACGTTTGGTAGAACCCAAATTGTTCCTTCGGCAAACGGGAGTTGCATAATCTCATAGTTACAGGAACATGTATAAGTCATGAAGAAAGCAATAGCAATATACTAAACGATCAAGTGCTAGGCTAACGGAATGGGTCATGTCAATCACATCATTCTCCTAATGATGTGATCCCATTAATCAAATGACAACACATGTCTATGGTTAGGAAACATAACCATCTTTGATTAATGAGCTAGTCAAGTAGAGGCATACTAGTGACACTATGTTTGTCTATGTATTCACACATGTATTATGTTTCCGGTTAATACAATTCTAGCATGAATAATAAACATTTATCATGAAATAAGGAAATAAATAATAACTTTATTATTGCCTCTAGGGCATATTTCCTTCAAGGGGCGCGCCCTCCACCCTCATGGCCAGGTGGCAGCTCCCCCTGGGGTAATTTTTTCACAGTAAATCCTCAAATATTCCTGAAAAAAATCATATTAAATTGGCATGGCATTTTGAGGACTTTTATTTTCGGGATATTTTTATATTGCACGGATAAATCAGGAAACAGACAGAAAAAATACTATTTTACTTTATTTCTACTAAATAGCAGAAAATATAAAGAGGGTATAGAAGGTTGTGCTTCTAGTTTCATCCATCTCATGCTCATCAAAAATAATCCACTAACAAGGTTGATGAAGTCTTGTTAACAAACTCATTCTGATTAACATGGAACCGGAGAAATTTCGAATACCACTATGTTACCTCAACGGGGATATGGACATCCCCAATAATAAGTATATCATATTTCTTCTTGACAGTAGGGAGAGGAAATTCAAAACCTCCAAATATAATCGATGGAATTTTTCCAATAGAATTGATACTATAAACTTGAGGTTGTTTCCTCGGAAAATGTACCGTATGCTCGTTACCATTAACATGAAAAGTGACATTGCCTTTGTTGCAATCAATAACAGCCCCTGCAGTATTAAGGAAAGGTCTTCCAAGAATAATAGACATACTATCATCCTCGGGAATATCAAGAATAACAAAGTCCGTTCAAATAGTAATGTTTGCAACTACAACAGGCACATCCTCACAAATACCGACAGGTATAGCAGTTGATTTATCAGCCATTTGCAAGGATATTTCAGTAGGTGTCAACTTATTCAAGTCAAGTCTACACTACTAGGGAAAAGCCTAGCAGCAGCGCGGGTTTTGGGTGTATCAGTAGCGCGGGTGCCCGCGCTACTGATACGGCGCCACAGCTAACTTGTAGCGGTAGCACGTGTTAACACACGCTACTGCTATACATGGTTAGCCGTAGCATGTGTTGCAAACAGCGCTATTGCTAATTAGCTGTAGCGGGTCTAATACCTCGCGCTATTGCTATTACTTTCAAAAACAAAAAAAAATCTCGATCCCGTGCGTGCTGTCAATGGTAGCAATGGTAAGATCTAGCAATGATTGGCATTGCCGGAGGCATGAACGGACAGTGGAAGACCAGATCCAGCAGTGGTTGTTGGAGATGGCCCGTTTCTATGGCAGAGCCAGGCCGCGGCGTGGGGCTCCTCTTCCCGACCATGCCAGATAACTCCGGGTTATCCATGGCGACGACCTGCACGGGCATGCACATGGGAGGGTAAGTCAAACCAGAGGGAGAGAGAGAAAAGGAAAACCGAGGGAGAGAGGAAGGTGATGTAGGGAGCAGCGCAACTAGTCACCGGTGGCCAGGAGCTCCGGTGTGATGGCACGGGGCGGCGGCCTCCTAGACGTCGGTGGAAGACCGGCGAGCTCCTAGACGCCGGTGGCGCGAGGCGGCGGCGTCTTTCGGTGTCATCGAGGAGGATGGGTGCATGGGCAAGAGGTCCATGTGAGAGCGTATGGAAAGTGAGAGGAGAGAGTGGTGGAAGAGAGGAGGGATTTGGGGAAGGAGATGGGGATTCGGCTGAGGATATGGCAACTTCACCTACCTCGTACTTAGTAGTAGCGAGGGGTATAAAACCACGCTACTACTATCAACTTAGTAGTAGCGCGGGTTTATACCCCTCGCTACTACTATGGCATGTGTCAGTGGGCACGGTAGAGACCACTTAGTAGTAGCGAGGGTTAAAAACCCGCGCTACTACTATCAACTTAGTAGTAGCAAGGGTTAAAAACCCGCGCTACTGCTAATTAGCAGTAGCGCTTCTTTTTGTGCCACGCTGCTGCTAAGATTCTGTGTATAAAGTTTTCCCTAGTAGTGCTATGATATAAAGAGGGAGGCATAACACTAACACCGGCTCCAAGATCACATAAAGCAGTTTTAACATAATTTCTCTTAATGGAGCATGGTATAGTAGGTACTCCTGGATCTCCAAGTTTCTTTGGTATTCCACCCTTAAAAGTATTATTAGCAAGCATGGTGGAAATTTCAGCTTCCGGTATCTTTCTTTTATTAGTAATGATATCCTTCATGTACTTAGCATAAGGATTTGTTTTGATCACATCAGTTAATCGCATACGCAAAAAGATAGGTCTAATCATTTCACCAAAGCGCTCAAAATCCTCGTCATCCTTTTTCTTGGATGGTTTCGGAGGAAAGGCATGGCTTTCTGAACCCATGGTTCCCTTTCTTTACCATGTTTCCTAGAAACGAAGTCTCTTTTATCATAACGTTGATTCTTTGATTGTGGGTTATCAAGATCAACAGCAGGTTCAACTTCTACACCATTATCATTACTAGGTTGAGTATCATCATGAACATCATCATTAACATTTTCACTAGGTTCATGTTCATTACCAGATTGTGTTTCAGCATCAGACATAGAGATATCATTTGGATTCTCAGGTGGTTCAGCAATAGGTTCACTAGAAGTTTGCAAAGTTCTATGTTTTTTCTTTTTCTTCCTTTTAGAAGAACTAGGTACATCAATATTATTTCTCTGAGAATCTTGCTCGATTCTCTTAGGGTGGCTTTCAGGATCGTTCCTGAGTCATTTGTAGCGACCTGACCCGAATGGATCACGTCTACTGTGCTACGATGTCATCCCTGGATCAGTAATGCTGACACCACACAGTACATCGAGGATTTATAGCAGAGTTGCAATCACACTCTTATTACATCGATGGCTCAAAAAGAACTTATTACAATAATCATGGCTTAAGGCCATCTAATAACGATAACAGCGGAAGACTTGGAAGATAAGTGAGTCCATCAACTCCAATGGCATCACTGAGTATAGAACCACGACCTAAAACGGCACCTTAATCGTCGTCTGAAAAGTCTGCAACATGAAAAGTTGCAGCCCGAAAACGGGTCAGCACATGGAATATGCTGGCAATGTAACACATAGAGAGAGGTAATGAGTATTGACTATACTACATGCATATTTGGCTGGTGGAAAAAGCTCTATGGTTACAGTTTTGCATAAAGCCAGTTTTTCCCTACTACAAAGGAATAAATTTGTTTAACTATCATGGTGGTTATTAAACATTGAGAATGGTTGACAGCATCCTCAATCCCAATTAAAAGTACTCATTAAAAACCCAACAATATTAATTAGAGTAACATGTTGAGATTCACATGATATTCAAGTACTAGATACTCAAGATGTCCATAACCGGGGACACGGCTAATCATGATTAGTTTGTACACTCTGCAGAGGTTTGCGCACTTTTCCCCACAAGACTCGATCGCCTCCGTTTGGTTTCTCGCACTACATGGTGTTTGAGAAATGGATGACCGAGACACAGTCTTTCAGAAGCGCTAGCACCTTACATGTGGGTAGACCTGTACACCTACATCCCCTACATCTGCTAGCCTACCCGTAAGAGTTCGCACAACTTACTCCACTATGCCAGAGCCCATAATGGCTTGTGGCTGCACACGTAAGTTACTAGTATGAATTATCTTATGATCCCTTTGAGCCTGGGTGGCGGTCCAGAACAAAACAGGCAAGTCCTGTAGACATCAGGTGCCTCAATCCACCCAGATGTGTGTTTAAGTTGCCACCTTAGATAAACCATTAAAATTATCAACTCACATCTGTCATGGATATTCACTCACCCAATCCACGTCTACTAGCATAGCATGGCATAATAAGCAAACGTAGAAGTAACTCCCAAAGGTTTCATAAGTAAAACAGGTAATAGGTACTACCTCAATCTACTTCCCATCCCACAATTTAATTAGATCCTAATCATGCAATGTGTGAGGATTGATCTAATGCATAAAAACTGGGTTGTAGAAAAGGTATGATCAAAGTGTTACTTGCCTTGCCGACGATCCGCGAAACCTAGAGACTCGAAGTAACAAGCGGCGCACTCCGGGTGATCTATCGCAGACAAACAACAAGCATACAATAAGTACTCATCTAATGCACAGGTAAATCTCGAATAGAAGATCTAACCAGAAAGTTCAACTTAAGAACCCTAGTTGCAAAAAGAATCAAATCAAAATAAAGCAACGAAAGTCAAACGGCGAGGGAAAACAACTCGGTTCTAGCAAGTTGAAACTAAGTCAAATTTTTACAGTAACAAAACTTTGTTTAAGTTGGTTAGTCGGAACGGCGGTTTCAAGATGAAACTCCAGGCGTTTGAATCACCTGATTCCGATAAACGAGTGGAAAGATAGACTAGAAAGAAGATCGGATCTGAAATCACGATCGGAAGAATCACGGAATAAATCCGACGAGAAAAGAAAAACCGGCGAGAAAAACCGATCTAGGGTTTCGGAAAGAAAACCGAAACGAAAAAAACCGATCTAGAAAACCGGAACGGAAAACCGGAACGATTACGAAAAACCGAACCGAAGAAAAGAAAAAGTGACGCGGCGCGGCTAGTACCTCGAAGAACAAGGGGCTCCGGCGGCGGCGGCGTTGGGTGGCGGCGGCGTGGGGTGGCGCGGTGGTGAGGGGCGGCGGCGCTAGTGAGGGGCGGCGGCGCTGGTGCTGCTGCGGAGGAGAGGAGAGGAGAGGTGTTGGTTTGATGTGTTAGAGGGGGGTGCTTGGGTATTTATATTGGGGAGGGGAGGGTTTTGCTTGGGGTAGGGGCAAGAAATAGATTAGGGTTAGGAAACAAGAGGAAAAGATCTAGGAATAGATACGGAATAAACGAAGTAGGAAAAGAGTCCTACTAGGACTTGGGAAAAAGGAGCGGCTCCCTGGCTCCCTTGGTGCGTGCGATGGCCTTGTGGCCTTGGCCGGCCGGCGGCTAGCGGCTTGGGCCTTTGGCCCAAGGCGCTGCAGTTTTTTTTAAACGGTTTCGCGCGCAGAAAAATAAATAAATAAAAATCTAAACGAACTCCAAAGTTAATAAAGTAAATTTTCCCCGACTCCTAAAAATGAGTCGAACAAGATGAACTTTACTCGGGACCTAAAATGCAATTTTTGAAAACACGCATTTTTCCCTAAGGCAAATAAACTCCGAGAAAAATCCAAAATTTGATTTATTTATTAAATCTTCATTTTTCCTAAATTTTGGGAAAGTCATATTATTCCCTCTCTTATTTTTTTATATTGGAAAAATATTTGAAGATAAAATAAATAAATCCAATGATCCTCTTTTCATAATTTTGAGAGAACTCAAATACGAAAATTTCGAAATCTCCAACTCTCTCCGAGGGTCCTTGAGTTGCGTGAAATTTCTAGGATCAACAAAATGCAAGAAAATATGACATGCATGATGATCTTATGTATAACATTCCAAATTGAAAATTTGGGATGTTACAAACCTACCCCCCTTAAGATGAATCTCGCCCTCGAGATTCGGGTTGGCTAGAAAATAGGTGAGGGTGGTCCTTGCGCAAATCTTCTTCTCTCTCCCAGGTGGCTTCATCCTCAGTGTGGTGGCTCCACTGAACCTTGCAGAACTTGATAACCTTGCTGCGAGTAACTCTGCTGGCAAAATCGAGAATCCTGACTGGTTTCTCCTCATATGTTAAGTCATCCTTCAACTGAATTGCTTCTAGTGGCACTGTATCTCTTAGCGGTACCTCTGCCATCTCGGCGTGACATCTCTTCAGCTGGGAAACATGTAATACGTCATGAACTCCTGACAGTCCTTCTGGTAATTCCAACTTATAAGCAACTTCTCCCATGCGCTGCAAAATCCTATATGGTCCAACGAAACGTGGTGCTAACTTTCCTTTAACTCCAAATCGCTTAACTCCTCGAAGTGGGGATACTCTAAGATAAACTCTGTCTCCAACTTCGTATTCTATCGCCTTGCGTTTTAAATCCGCATAGCTTTTCTGTCTTGACTGGGCTACCTTGAGCCTATCGCGAATCAACTTAACCTTCTGTTCAGACTCCTTAATCAAATCTGGTCCAAACAACTGACGGTCTCCGGTTTCGTCCCATGATAGCGGTGTCCTACACCTCCTTCCGTACAAAGCCTCGAAATGTGCCATCTTCAAGCTGGTTTGGTAACTGTTGTTATAAGAAAACTCCGCATATGGCAAGTTATCGTCCCAACTAGATCCATAGTCTAGTGCACAAGCTCTCAGTATATCCTCCAAAATCTGATTGACTCTCTCAGTCTGTCCATCTGTCTGTGGGTGAAAAGTTGTACTGAATTCTAGACTGGTTCCTAACGTTTCATGCAACTGATTCCAAAACTTTGAGGTAAATTGAGTTCCTCTATCTGATATGATACTCCTCGGAACTCCATGCAAACACACAATTCTGGTCATGTATATCTTTGCCAACTTAGCACTGCTATAGGTAGTCTTGACTGGAATGAAATGTGCTACCTTCGTCAAGCGGTCGACTATAACCCAAATCGAATCGTAGCCTGATCGAGTCTTTGGCAAACCTGTGATGAAATCCATGCCTAGTTTATCCCACTTCCATTCGGGTATCGGCAATGGCTGCAAGAATCCTGCTGGCTTCTGATGTTCTGCCTTCACTCTCTGACATACATCACAAACTGCTACATACTCCGCGATATCCCTCTTCATTCCGGTCCACCAGAACGTTTCCTTCAAATCCAAATACATCTTGGTATTTCCTGGGTGAATCGAGTAGGGTGAATCATGTGCCTCTTGCAGAATCAACTTCCTGATCTCCGGGTCATTTGGCACGTAAATACGGTCCTCAAACCATAGGGTATCGTGCTCATCCTCACGAAATCCCTTAGCTTTTCCTTCGCTCATTTTCTTCTTTATATCCGCAATCTCTTTGTCCCCTTTTTGAGCTTCCCTGATTTTATCCATCAAGGTAGACTGAATCTCCAATGCTGCTACGTAGCCTCTCGGAACTATTTCCAGACATAGCTCACGAAGATCTTCTGCTAGCTCCTTTGGTATTTCTTCCGTCAATAGCGTATTGACATGACTCTTGCGGCTCAATGCGTCAGCTACTACATTAGCCTTTCCGGGATGATAATGCAATCTCATATCATAATCCTTGATAAGCTCCAACCATCTCCTCTGTCTAAGGTTTAACTCCTTCTGCGTGAAAATGTACTTCAAACTCTTGTGATCCGTGTATACCTCACAATGATTTCCAATGAGGAAATGTCTCCATGTCTTCAATGCATGCACTACGGCTGCTAACTCCAAATCATGTGTGGCATAATTTAATTCATGAGGTTTCAGTTGTCGTGAAGCATACGAAACAACTCTTCCTTCCTGCATAAGCACTGCTCCAAGTCCTCGACGTGAAGCGTCGCAATACACCTCATAATCCTTGGTCTGATCTGGCAAAATTAGCACTGGTGAGGTAACCAATCTTTTCTTCAACTCTTGAAAACTTGCCTCACAGTCCTCAGTCCATATGTACTTGGTATCCTTCTTCAACAACTCCGTCATAGGCTTTGCAATCCTTGAGAAATTCTCAATGAATCTCCGGTAGTATCCTGCGAGTCCAGGAAAACTCCAGATCTCTCCAACTGTCGTTGGTGCTGCCCAATTGGTTACGGTCTCAACCTTTGTGCGGTCAACTGCTATACCTTCTCCGGATATAACGTGTCCGAGAAATCCAACTTCCTTTAGCTAAAACTCACATTTGCTGAACTTGGCATATAACTGATGTTCCCTTAGTTTCTCCAAAACCAATCGCAAATGTTCCTTATGCTCTTCTTCATTCTTCGAGAAAACCAAAATATCATCAATGAACACCACGACGAACTTATCCAAAAACTCCATAAACACTTTGTTCATCAGGTTCATGAAATAGGCCGGTGCGTTAGTCAGTCCAAATGACATAATGGTGTACTCATACAGTCCATATCTTGTGGTGAACGCTGTCTTATGTATGTCCTGCTCTCGAATCTTCAACTGATGGTACCCTGATCGCAAATCGATCTTGGAAAACATCTTAGCTCCTTGCAAACGATCAAACAGATCATTGATCATTGGCAGTGGGTACTTGTTCTTGATGGTTACTTCATTCAATCCACGATAATCAACAACCATCCTTAACGATCCATCCTTCTTCTCCACTAACAGTACGGGTGATCCCCAAGGCGAAGAACTTGGGCGTATATAACCTTTATCCAATAGCTCCTTAATCTGCTTCTTGATTTCCGCCAAATCCTGTGCGGGCATCCTGTATGTCGCTTCGATATCGGGCCTGTTCCTGGCAATAGCTCAATCAAAAACTCAATATCTCTATCTAGTGGCATTCCTGGCAATTCCTCAGGAAAAACATCAGGATAATCCTTCACTACTGGCACCTCTTCCTGCACAACTCCTGATAGGAAATTTACATAAGCCCTCCTCGGCTCATGTCGTGATACATACTTGATTCTCCTCCCTTCTGGGGTGGTAAGCAAAATCATCTTACTTGTGCAATCGATGTTTCCTCCATACATCGACAGCCAATCCATACCTAGAATCACATCCAATCCTTGGGATTCCAGAACGATCAAATCCGTCGGAAACACATGCCTTCCTATACTCAATGGCACTTGAAAACATCCTTGTCTGGCCATATACTCCGCTCCTGGCGAGCTTACTAGCATAGGGGTATTAAGAATCTTAGTGGGCAGACTATACTTCTCTACAAATCCCCTTGATATGTATGAATGCGATGCACCAGTATCGAAAAGAACAAGTGCAGTAAATGACTTAACCAAAAACTTACCGATTACTGCATCGGGCTAATCTTCAATCTCCTCCACATCAATGTGGTTCACCTGTCCTCTGTTGAAAGGGTTTGGCTTCTTTCCAGCGCTTCCATTTCCACCTTGGCCTTCGGGACATTCATTTGCGTAATGTCCAGTCTTGGAACACTTGAAACAGGTGACATTGCTCGGGTCTCTCTTGGCTGGGGTTGTTGGTGGGGTCCGGTTCTGGCCGTTGCTTCCTCCATTCCCATTACCATTCTTGTGGCCATTATGGTTGTGCGAACTACCTCCTCCATGGGTATGCTGAAACTGCACTCCTTGCTTAGGGGTATAACGGGGCTTCTGCTGGGCTCCAGAGTTAAACTTCCCCCGCCCGTACTTCCTCTTGCGATTCTCTATTAGCTGCTGCTTTCCTTCAATCATGAGGGCACGGTCTACCAACTCCTGGTAGTTATTGAATCTTGCTACCATCAACTGCATGCTTAACTCATCGTTCAGTCCTTCCAGAAACTTCTCTTGCTTAGCTGCGTCTGTAGCAACGTCATCTGGGGCATAACGTGCTAACTTACTAAAATCATCCACATACTGGCCAACAGTCCTTCCTCCTTGGCGTAAGTTGCGGAACTCACGCTTCTTCATGGCCATAGCTCCTGCTGAAACATGGGCAGTGCAGAAAGCTTGCTGAAACTGATCCCATGTGACAGTGTCTACAGGGTAAGTGGCTGTGAAATTCTCCCACCATGTTGCTGCGGGTCCGTCAAGCTGATGTGCAGCAAACTTCACCTTCTCACCATCTGTGCATCCTGCAGTGGTCAACTCCCTTCCTATCTTGCGGAGCCAATCATCTGCTACAATCGGCTCGGTGCTACTAGAATACACCGGTGGATGCAGCCTAAGGAAACGAGTCAAGTGATCCCCAGGTGGTGGAGGTGGTGGCGGGTTGTTGTTGTTGTTGGCTTGGTTCTGTACCAATGTCTGAATCAAAGTATTCTGCTGCTGAATCAACTGGGTGATCTCTGGCGGAAAAACAAACTCGGGGTCGCGTCTCGGAGGCATCTGAAGGGTTTTAGAAAAGACGAGAAATTAAGAAAAGAGTGGGGTCTAGGGAGAAAACACTACCCAAATGCTCATGAGACAAATGCACACAAAATCACTTCATTCATTCAAACAAAGGGCTTACAACGATCTAACTATCGCAAAAGTGCGTGTACTATAATGTTTACATGGAGGGAATACTATTAATATGTGGGGGTCATCTATTAATTTGAACCAGTGGATGACTCCATGATGTCTGCTCCGGCTTCGTCTTCAAAGTCGGGCTCGCTTGGATCCGAATCAGTGTCGTCGATGATGATGTAGTTGCTCGGACAGTCGACGTACTTGTCTTCATTCTTGAGCTCCAATTTCTTCTTGAGTTCTTCAATCTCATACTTAAGATCGTTATTGTGCCTTACGACAGCTACGATCTCGTCCACGTAGTCCTTGCGTAGAGTCTTCATCTCTCCTTCCAGTTCGATGATCCTTCCCTTCGCATTCTTCAACTCTATCATATCATTGCACATCTGATTCTCCTGGCGTTGAATGTGCTGGTTTAACTCCTGGATGAAAGCTGCAATGGATCTGTCCTTCTTGGTGCTGACTATCTCCCATTGTTCGTTCCGGCGTCCGCAAATCTGGTAGATAGTGTCCTTGAGGTCTTCTTGATAAACTTCTCCAATGCGTCCCATGGTGATATGGGCTGCCATGCTCTTTCCCAGACTCCAAGTTGGTGCACTGAGAACACTATCTATGGGCTTAGTGATTGGGGCGAATGTCCTTCCCGGAACATGGGCTTGAATCTTCCAGCGCTCCTCTTCAGGCAAAGTGGCGTTTGAAAGTCCCGGTGAAGCTTGGTAGTCCAATGTTCAGGTACTTGGTGACTTCCTTCAAGTGAAATCCAAATGGTGTACCTTCATCTGGTTGAGCGTACTTAATCTTCGCGTCCTTCATCCTAAAGGAGTAGAAAAGATGAGGAGTTAGAAAATGAGAAGAGAATGGTGATCTATGGCTTTAACTTAGTGGTCGTGTCCTACAGTCAGCGTGTGCTCTGATACCATCTCTGTAGCGACCTGACCCGAATGGATCACGTCTACTGTGCTACGATGTCATCCCTGGATCAGTAATGCTGACACCACACAGTACATCGAGGATTTATAGCAGAGTTGCAATCACACTCTTATTACATCGATGGCTCAAAAAGAACTTATTAAAATAATCATGGCTTAAGGCCATCTAATAACGATAACAGCGGAAGACTTGGAAGATAAGTGAGTCCATCAACTCCAATGGCATCACTGAGTATAGAACCACGACCTAAAACGGCACCTTAATCGTCGTCTGAAAAGTCTGCAACATGAAAAGTTGCAGCCCAAAAACGGGTCAGCACATGGAATATGCTGGCAATGTAACACATAGAGAGAGGTAATGAGTATTGACTATACTACATGCATATTTGGCTGGTGGAAAAAGCTCTATGGTTACAGTTTTGCATAAAGCCAGTTTTTCCCTACTGCAAAGGAATAAATTTGTTTAACTATCATGGTGGTTGTTAAACATTGAGAATGGTTGACAGCATCCTCAATCCCAATTAAAAGTACTCACTAAAAACCCAACAATATTAATTAGAGTAACATGTTGAGATTCACATGATATTCAAGTACTAGATACTCAAGATGTCCATAACCGGGGACACGGCTAATCATGATTAGTTTGTACACTCTGCAGAGGTTTGCGCACTTTTCCCCACAAGACTCGATCGCCTCCGTTTGGTTTCTCGCACTACATGGTGTTTGAGAAACAGATGACCGAGACACAGTCTTTCAGAAGCGCTAGCACCTTACATGTGGGTAGACCTGTACACCTACATCCCCTACATCTGCTAGCCTACCCGTAAGAGTTCGCACAACTTACTCCACTATGCCAGAGCCCATAATGGCTTGTGGCTGCACACGTAAGTTACTAGTATGAATTATCTTATGATCCCTTTGAGCCTGGGTGGCGGTCCAGAACAAAACAGGCAAGTCCTGATAGACATCAGGTGCCTCAATCCACCCAGATGTGTGTTTAAGTTGCCACCTTAGATAAACCATTAAAATTATCAACTCACATCTGTCATGGATATTCACTCACCCAATCCACGTCTACTAGCATAGCATGGCATAATAAGCAAACGTAGAAGTAACTCCCAAAGGTTTCATAAGTAAAACAGGTAATAGGTACTACCTCAATCTACTTCCCATCCCACAATTTAATTAGATCCTAATCATGCAATGTGTGAGGATTGATCTAATGCATAAAAACTGGGTTGTAGAAAAGGTATGATCAAAGTGTTACTTGCCTTGCCGACGATCCGCGAAACCTAGAGACTCGAAGTAACAAGCGGCGCACTCCGGGTGATCTATCGCAGACAAACAACAAGCATACAATAAGTACTCATCTAATGCACAGGTAAATCTCGAATAGAAGATCTAACCAGAAAGTTCAACTTAAGAACCCTAGTTGCAAAAAGAATCAAATCAAAATAAAGCAACGAAAGTCAAACGGCGAGGGAAAACAACTCGGTTCTAGCAAGTTGAAACTAAGTCAAATTTTTACAGTAACAAAACTTTGTTTAAGTTGGTTAGTCGGAACGGCGGTTTCAAGATGAAACTCCAGGCGTTTGAATCACCTGATTCCGATAAACGAGTGGAAAGATAGACTAGAAAGAAGATCGGATCTGAAATCACGATCGGAAGAATCACGGAATAAATCCGACGAGAAAAGAAAAACCGGCGAGAAAAACCGATCTAGGGTTTCGGAAAGAAAACCGAAACGAAAAAAACCGATCTAGAAAACCGGAATGGAAAACCGGAACGATTACGAAAAACCGAACCGAGGAAAAGAAAAAGTGACGCGGCGCGGCTAGTACCTCGAAGAATGAGGGGCTCCGGCGGCGGCGGCGTTGGGTGGCGGCGGCGTGGGGTGGCGCGGTGGTGAGGGGCGGCGGCGCTGGTGCTGCTGCGGAGGAGACGAGAGGAGAGTTGTTGGTTTGATGTGTTAGAGGGGGGGGTGCTTGGGTATTTATATTGGGGAGGGGAGGGTTTTGCTTGGGGTAGGGGCAAGAAATAGATTAGGATTAGGAACAAGAGGAAAAGATCTAGGAATAGATACGGAATAAACGAAGTAGGAAAAGAGTCCTACTAGGACTTGGGAAAAAGGAGCGGCTCCCTGGCTCCCTTGGTGCGTGCGATGGCCTTGTGGCCTTGGCCGGCCGGCGGCTAGCGGCTTGGGCCTTTGGCCCAAGCCGCTGCAGTTTTTTTTTAAACGGTTTCGCGCGCAGAAAAATAAATAAAAAAAATCTAAATGAACTCCAAAATTAATAAAGTAAATTTTCCCCGACTCCTAAAAATGAGTCGAACAAGATGAACTTTACTCGGGACCTAAAATTAATAAAATAAATAAATAAATCCAATGATCCTCTTTTCATAATTTTGAGAGAACTCAAATACGAAAATTTCGAAATCTCCAACTCTCTCCGAGGGTCCTTGAGTTGCGTGAAATTTCTAGGATCAACAAAATGCAAGAAAATATGACATGCATGATGATCTTATGTATAACATTCCAAATTGAAAATTTGGGATGTTACATCATTCTACCAGTTCTAGTAGCCACTCTAACAGCATAATCATTTTTCTTACTATTCATTTCATCAAGCACTTCTTTCTGAGCTTTAAGTACTTGTTCTACTTGAGTGGTAACCATAGAAGCATGTTTGCTAACAAGTTTAAGTTCACCTCTAATATTAGCCATATAATCACCCAAGCGTTTAATCATATAGGTATTTTGTTTTAATTGTCTACCAAAATAAGCATTAAAGTCATCTTGCTTAAACATAAAGTCATCAAACTCATCCAAGCACTGACTAGCAATTTTTGTAGGAGGGACTTCAGCTTTATCATATCTATAGAGAGAATTTACCTTTACTACCTGTGTCGGGATATCGGGCTCAGGAGGTTCTTCGGTGAATAAAGAATTCAGATCATATACTTCTTCAACAGGCGGTAAATTAAGACCGTGTATTTCTTCAATAGGAGGTAAATTCTTAACATCTTCAGCTTTAATACCTTTTTCTTTCATAGATTTCATTGCCTCTTGCATATCTTCGGGACTGAGAAATAGAACACCTCTCTTTTTCGGAGTTGGTTTAGGAATAGGCTCAGTAACTGGCTCTGGAGCTGGCTCAGGAGGTGCCCAATTATTTTCATTTGTCAACATATTATTCAATAGAATTTCAGCTTCATCCGGTGTTCTTTCCCTGAAAATAGAACCACCACAACTATCCAGGTAATCTCTGGAAGCATCAGTTAGTCCATTATAAAAGATATCAAGTATTTCAGGTTTCTTAAGAGGATGATCAGGCAAAGCATTAAGTAACTTGAGAAGCCTCCCCCCAGCTTGTGGGAGACTCTCTTCTTTAATTTGCACGAAGTTGTATATTTCCCTCAAGGCAGCTTGTTTCTTATGAGCAAGGAAATATTTAGCAGAGAAGTAATAAATCATATCCTGGGGACTACGCACACAACCAGGATCAAGAGAATTAAACCATATCTTAGCATCACCCTTTAATGAGAACGGAAATATTTTGAGTATATAAAAGTAACCCGACCCTGCTTTTGCTACTTCACCTATTTGTGTTCCTAATAAGGATTATGAATTTTCTGTTGATCCAGATATAATTACTTTGGTTGAATCTGATCCTTTCTATGGCTATGAATCTGAAACCGTTCTGGCACATCTTACTAAGTTAAATGATATAGCCGCCCTGTTTACTAATGATGAGAGATCGGGTTTCATTCTATCTCTAAGAGATTCTTTACTCTATTTAACTAGCAGCCTCTTAAGTTTGTATCTATCCTGGCAGGCAAAAATAGCTGCAGAAGATTCCGCATCAAAGAGATAACCCTGAGGAATAGCAGGCATATCTTCATCATCACTTTCATCAATATTATCAGTTTCAATAATTTCTCTCTCTCTAGACCTAGAAATTTGTTCATCAAGAAATTCACCAAGGGGCACAGTAGTATCAAGCATAGCAGAAGTGGCATCATCAATAACATGCGACATATCAGAACGAATAGCAGAAGCAGGTTTAGGTGTCGCTAGCTTACTCATAACAGAAGGTGAATCAAGTGCAGAGCTAGATGGCAGTTCCTTACCTCCCCTCGTAGTTGAGGGATAAATTGTTGTCTTAGCATCTTTCAAGTTCTTCATAGTGTCCAGCAGATATAAATCCCAAGTGACTCAAAGAATAGAGCTATGCTCCCCAGCAACGGCGCCAGAAAAAGGTCTTGATAACCCACAAGTATAGGGGATCGCAACAGTTTTCGAGGGTAGAGTATTCAACCCAAATTTATTGATTCGACACAAGGGGAGCCAAAGAATATTCTCAAGTATTAGCAGCTGAGTTGTCAATTCAACCACACCTGGAAACTTAGTATCTGCAGCAAAGTGTTAAGTAGCAAAGTAATATGATAGTGGTGGTAACGGTAACGGAAGTAAAGACAGCAAAAGTAATGTTTTTGGTATTTTTGTAGTGATTGTAATCGTAGAAACGGAAAAGTAAATAAGCGAGAACCAGTATATGGAAAACTCGTAGGCACCGGATTAGTGATGGATAATTATGCCGGATGCGGTTCGTCATGTAACAGTCATAACATAGGGTGACACAGAACTAGCTTCAATTCATCAATGTAATGTAGGCATGTATTCCGAATATAGTCATACGTGCTTATGGAAAAGAACTTGCATGACATCTTTTGTCCTACCCTCCCATGGCAGTGGGGTCCTATTGGAAACTAAGGGATGTTAAGGCCTCCTTTTAATAGAGAACTGGATCGAACAAAGCATTAGCACATAGTGAATACATGAACTCCTCAAACTATGGTCATCACCGGGAGTGGTCCCGATTATTGTCACTTCGGGGTTGCCGGATCATAACACATAGTAGGTGACTATAGACTTGCAAGATAGGATCAAGAACTCACATATATTCATGAAAACATAGTAGGGTCAGATTTGAAATCATGGCACTCGGGCCCTAGTGACAAGCATTAAGCATAGTAAAGTCATAGCAACATCAATCTCAGAACATAGTGGATACTAGGGATCAAACCCTAACAAAGCTAACTCGATTACATGATAAATCTCATCCAACCCATCACCGTCCAGCAAGCCTACGATGGAATTACTCACGCATGGCGGTGAGCATCATGAAATTGGTGATGGAGGATGGTTGATGATGACGACGGCGACGAATCCCCCTCTCCGAAGCCCAGAACGGACTCCAGATCAGCCCTCCCGAGAGAGATTAGGGCTTGGCGGCGGCTCCGTATCGTAAAACGCGATGATTTCTTCTCTCTGATTTTTTTTCTCCCCGAAAGCCAATAAATAGAGTTGGAGTTCTCGTCGGAGGGTCTCCAGGGGGCCCACGAGGTAGGGGGCGCGCCCAGGAGGGGGGGCGCGCCCCCCACCATCGTCGACAGGGTGTGGGCCCCTGGTCTTCATCTTTGGCGAGGATTTTTTATTATTTATTCTAAGATATTCCGTGGAGTTTCAGGTCATTCCGAGAACTTTTGTTTTCTGCACATAAAACTACATCATGGCAATTTTGCTGAAAACAGCGTCAGTCCGGGTTAGTTCCATTCAAATCATACAAGTTAGAGTCCAAAACGAGGGAAAAAGTGTTTGGAAAAGTAGATATGACGGAGACGTATCAATCATCTGTGAAGGTGAGAAAATAACGATACCCGCCACGAGCCTTTAGTACTCATTGGTCTGCATACATCAGTATGTATTATTTCCAACAAGTGAGTAGCTCGTTCCATTGTTCTGGAGAACGGAGTTTTTAGTCATCTTGCCCAAAAGGCACGGTTCGCAAGCATTAAATGATTCATAACCAAGTGATTCCGAAAATCCATCTTTATGGAGTTTCTTCATGCGCTTTACACCGATATAACCCAAACGGCAGTGCCACAAATAAGTTGCACTATCATTATTAACTTTGCATCTTTTGGCATCAATATTATGAATATGTGTATCATTATGATCGAGATCCAACAAACTATTTTCATTGGGTGTATGACCATTGAAGGTTTTATTCATGTAAACATAACAACAATTATTCTTTGACTTTAAATGAATAACCATATTGCAATAAACATGATCAAATCATATTCATGCTCAACGCAAACGCCAAATAACATTTATTTAGGTTTAACACTAATCCTGAAAGTATAGGGAGTGTGTGATGATGATCATATCAATCTTGGAACTACTTCCAATACTCATCATCACTTCCCCTTCAACTAGTCTCTGTTTATTCTGTGACTCCTGTTTCGAGTTACTAATCTTAGCAACCGAACAAGTATCAAATACTCAGGGGCTACTATAAACACTAGTAAGGCACACATCAATAACCTATATATCAACTATACCCTTGTTCACTTTTGCCATCCTTCTTATCCACCAAATATTCAGGGCATTTCCGCTTCCAGTGACCATTTCCTTTGCAGTGTAAGCACTCAGTTTCAGGCTTTGGTCCAGCTTTGGGCTTCTTCGTGGGAGTGACAACTTGCTTGCCATTCTACTTGAAGTTCCCTTTCTTTCCGTTTGCCCTTTTCTTGAAACTAGTGGTCTTGTCAATCATCAACACTTGATGCTCTTTCTTGATTTCTACCTTCGTCAATTTCAACATCACGAAGAGCTCGGGAATCGTTTTCGTTATCCCTTGCATACTATAGTTCATCATGAAGTTCTAGTAACTTGGTGATGGTGACTACAGAACTCTGTCAATCACTATCTTGTCTGGAAGATTAACTCCCACTTGATTCAAGCGATTGTAGTACCCAGAAAGTCTGAGCACATGCTCACTAGTTGAGTGATTCTCCTACATCTTTTAGCTATAGAACTTGTTGGAGACTTCATATCTCTCAACTCGGGTATTTGCTTGAAATATTAACTTCAACTCCTGGAACACCTCATATGGCCCATGACGTTCAAAACGTCTTTGAAGTCCCGATTCTCAGCCTTTTAGCATGGTGCACTAAACTATCAAGTAGTCATCACATTGAGCTAGCCAAACGTTCATAACGTCTGCATCTGCTCCTGCAATAGGTCTGTCACCTAGAGGTGCATCAAGGACATAATTCTTCTATGCAACAATGAGGATAATCCTCAGATCACGGATCCAACCCGCATCATTGCTACTAACATCTTTCAACACAATTTTCTCTAGGAACATATCAAAATAAACATATGAAAGCAACAACGCGAGCTATTGATCTACCACATAATTTGCAAAATACTATCAGGACTAAGTTCATGATAAATTAAAGTTCAATTAATCATATTACTAAAGAGCTCCCACTTAGATAGACATCCCTCTAATCATCTAAGTGATCACGTGATCCAAATCAACTAAACCATGTCCGATCATCACGTGAGATGGAGTAGTTTTCAATGGTGAACATCACTATGTTGATCATATCTACTATATGATTCACGCTCGACCTTTCGGTCTCTGTGTTCCGAGGCCATATATGTATATGCTAGGCTCGTCAAGTTTAACCTGAGTATTCCGCGTGTGCAACTGTTTTGCACCCGTTGTATTTGAAGGTAGAGCCTATCACCCCCGATCATCATGTGGTGTCTCAGCACGAAGAACTTTCGCAACGGTGCATACTCAGGGAGAACACTTCTTGAAATTTAGTGAGATATCATCTTATAATGCTACCGTCAATCAAAGCAAAATAAGATGCATAAAGGATAAACATCACATGCAATCAATATAAGTGATATGATATGGCCATCATCATCTTGTGCTTGTGATCTCCATCTCCGAAGCACCGTCATGATCACCATCGTCACCGGCGCGACACCTTGATCTCCATCGTAGCATCGCTGTCATTTCAACACCTATTGCTTCTACGACTATCGCTACCACTTAGTGATAAAGTAAAGCAATTACAGGGCGTTTGCATTGCATACAATAAAGCGACAACCATATGGCTCCTGCTAGTTGCCGATAACTCGGTTACAAAACATGATCATCTCGTACAATGAAATATAGCATCACGTCTTGACCATATCACATCACAACATGCCCTGCAAAAACAAGTGAGACGTCCTCTACTTTGTTGTTGCAAATTTTACGTGGCTGCTACGGGCTGAGCAAGAACTGTTCTTACCTACGCATCAAAACCACAACGATAGTTCGTCAAGTTAGTGTTGTTTTAACCTTCGCAAGGACCGGGCGTAGCCACACTCGGTTCAACTAAAGTTGGAGAAACTGACACCCACCAGCCACCTATGTGCAAAGCACGTCGGTAGAACCAGTCTCGCGTAAGCGTACGCATAATGTCGGTCCGGGCCGCTTCATCCAACAATACCGCCGAACTAAAGTATGACATGCTGGTAAGCAGTATGACTTGTATCGCCCACAACTCACTTGTGTTCTACTCGTGCATATAACATCTACGCATAAAACCTGGCTCGGATGCCACTGTTGTGGAACGTAGTAATTTCAAAAAAATTCCTACGCACACGCAATATCATGGTGATGCATAGTAACGAGACGGGATATTGTTGTCCACATACCCTCGTAGACCGAAAGCGGAAGCGTTAGCACAACGCGGTTGATGTAGTCGTACGTCTTCACGGCCCGACCGATCAAGCACCAAAACTACGGCACCTCCGAGTTGTTGCACACGTTCAGCTCGATTACGTCCCTCGAACTCCGATCCAGCCGAGTGTCGAGGGAGAGTTCCGTCAGCACAACGGCGTGGTGACGATCTTGATGTTCTAATGTCACAGGGCTTCGTCTAAGCACCGCTGCAATATTATCGAGGAGGACTATGGTGGAGGGGGGCACCGCACACGGCTAAGAGATCAAGAGATCAATTGTTGTGTCTAGAGGTGCCCCCCTGCCCCCGTATATAAAGGAGCAACGTGGGAGGGGGCAGCCGGCCTAGGAGGGGGCACGCCATGGGGAATCCTACTCCCACCGGGAGTAGGACTCCCTCCTTCCTTGTTGGACTAGGAGAAGGGGGAAGGAAAGGGAGAGGAGGAGAAGGAAAGAGGGGGCCCGGCCCCCTTGCCCTAAACCAATTAAGTCTGGGCCTTGGGGGGCGCGCCCCACACTCCCCTTTCTACCCTCTATTTTCACTAAGGCCAATGTAGGCCCATTAAGCCCCCCGGGGGGGTTCCGGTAACCCCCCGGTACTCCGGTAAAATCCCGATTTCACCCGGAACACTTCCGACATCAATATAGGCTTCCAATATATCAATCTTCATGTCTCGACCATTTCGAGACTCCTCGTCATGTCCGTGATCACATCCGGAACTCCGAACAACCTTCGGTACATCAAAACTCATAAACTCATAATATAACTGTCATCGAAACCTTAAGCGTGCGGACCTTACGGGTTCGAGAACTATGTAGACATGACCAAGACACGTTTCCGGTCAATAACCAATAGCGGAACATGGATGCTCATATTGGCTCCTACATATTCTAATAAGATCTTTATCGGTCTAATCACATAACAACATACATTGTTCCCTTTGTCATCGGTATGTTACTTTCCCGAGATTCGATCGTCGGTATCTCAATACCTAGTTCAATCTCGTTACCGGCAAGTCTCTTTACTCGTTACATAATGCATCATCCCGCTACTAACTCATTAGCCACATTGCTTGCAAGGCTTATAGTGATGTGCATTACCAAGAGGGCCTAGAGATACCTCTCTGACAATCGGAGTGACAAATCCTAATCTCGAAATACGCCAACTCAACATGTACCTTCTGAGACACCTGTAGAGCTCCTTTATAATCACCCATTTACGTTGTGACGTTTGGTAGCACACAAAGTGTTCCTCCGGTAAACGGGAGTTGCATAATCTCATAGTTGTAGGAACATGTATAAGTCATGAAGAAAGCAATAGCAATATACTAAACGATCAAGTGCTAAGCTAACAGAATGGGTCAAGTCAATCACATCATTCTCTTAGTGATGTGATCCCATTAATCAAATGAAAACTCATGTCTATGGCTAGGAAACACAACCATCTTTGATCAACGAGCTAGTCAAGTAGAGGCATACTAGTAACACTATGTTTGTATATGTATTCACACATGTATTATATTTCCGGTTAATACAATTCTAGCATGAATAATAAACATTTATCATGAAATAAGGAAATAAATAATAACTTTATTATTGCCTCTAGGGCATATTTCCTTCAGTCTCCCACTTGCACTAGAGTCAATAATCTAGTTCACATCGCCATGTGATTTAACACCAATATTCATATCTGTATATGATTAACACCCATAGTTCACATCGTCATGTGACTAACACCCAAAGGGTTTACTAGAGTCAATAATCTAGTTCACATTGCTATGTGATTAACACCCAAAGAGTACTAAGGTGTGATCATGTTTTGCTCGTGAGAGAAGTTTAGTCAACGGGTCTATCACATTCAGAGCCGTATGTATTTTGCAAATATTATATGTCTACAATGCTTTGCACGGATCTACTCTAGCTAATTGCTCCCACTTTCAATATGTATCCAGATTGAGACTTAGAGTCATCTGGATCGGTGTAAAAGCTTGCACCGATGTAACTTATTACGACGGGCTCTTTTATCACCTCCATAATTGAGAAATATTTCCTTAGTCTTCACTAAGGATATTCTTGACCAATGTCCAGTGATCTACTCCTAGATCACTATTGTACTCCCTTGCCAAATTCAGAGCAAGGTATACAATAGGTTTGGTATATAACATAGCATACTTTATAGAACCTGACTGAGGCGTAGGGAATGACTTTCATTCTCTTTTCTATTTTCTGCCGTGGTCGGGATTTGAGTCTTACTCAATTTCACACCTTTGCAACACAGGCAAGAACTCTTTCTTTGAGTGTTCCATTTTGAACTACTTCAAAATCTTGACAAGGTATGTACTTATTGAAAAACTTATCAAGCGTCTTGATCTATCTCAATAGATCTTGATGCTCAATATGTAAGTAGCTTTACTAAGGTCTTTCTTTTAAATAACTCCTATCAAATACTCCTTTATGCTTTCCAGAAAATTCTATATTATTTCCGATCGACCAAATGTTATTCACATATACTTATCAGAAATGTTGTAGTGCTCCCACTCACTTTCTTGTAAATACAGGCTTCTCCAAAAGTCTGTATAAAACCATATGCTTTGATCAACTCATCAAAGCATATATTCCAACTTCGAGATGCTTGCACCAGTCCATAGATGGGTCACTAGAGCTTGCACATTTTGTTAGCACCTTTAAGATTGACAAAACCTTCTGGTTGCATCATATACAACTTTTTCTTTAATAAATCCATTAAGGAATGTAGTTTTGATATCCATTTGTCAAATTTTATAAAATGTGGCAATTGCTAACATGATTCGGACAGACTTAAGCATCGATACGAGTGAGGAAAAACTCATCGTAGTCAACATCTTGAACTTTGTCAAAAACCTTTTTCGACAAGTCTAGCTTTGTAGATAATAACACCACTATCAACGTCCGTCTTCCTCTTGAAGATCCATTTGTTTTCTATGGCTTGCCGATCATCGGGCAAGTCCACACTTTGTTCTCATACATGGATCCTATCTCAGATTTCATGGCCTCCAGCCATTTCGCGGAATCTGGGCTCATCATCGCTTCCTCATAGTTCGTAGGTTTATCATGGTCTAGTAACATGACTTTCAGAACAGGATTACCATACCACTCTGGCGCGGACCATACTTTGGAAGACCTACGAGGTTCTGTAGTAACTTGATCCGAAGTTTCACGATCATCATCATTAACTTCTCACTAATCGGTGTAGGCATCACTGAAACTGGTTTCTGTGATGAACTACTTTCCAATTCGGGAGAAGTTACAATTACCTATCAAGTTCTACTTTCCTCCCACTCACTTCTTTCGAGAGAAACTTCTTCTCTAGAAAGGATCCATTCTTAGCAACGAATATCTTGCCTTCGGATCTGTGAAAACTCAATAGCCCAAATTTCGGATAAGCAGGCCACCTTAGTTAATAAGATGGCCGCCAAACCAGAAGGGTTAGAAGGAAATAGGGATGAAGATCTAAAAGTGATCGATGTGTCTCCTATTAAATCTTTGTTTCGCAATATGAATCTTGATAATGATAGGACTAGAGATGAGCCCACTTTACTTAAAAGATGTCCCAGTGATTCGGAGTTTTTAGATCTTGATGCAAAAATTGGTAAAAGTGGGATTTAGGAGGTCAAAACTTTACATAGCAATGAACCCACTATTTTGGATTTCAAGGAATTTAATTATGATAATTGTTCTTTAACAGATCGTATTCCCTTGTTGCAATCTGTGTTAAATTCTCCTCATGCTTATAGTCAAAGTAAAGGTTTTACTAAACATATCGTTGATGCTCTAATGCAATCTTATGAAGAAAAACTTGAATTAGAAGTTTCTATCCCTAGAAAACTTTATGATGAGTGGGAACCTACTATTAAAATTAAAATTAAAGATCATGAATGCTATGATTTGTGTGATTTGGGTGCTAGTGTTCCCACGATTTCAAAAACTTTGTGTGATGTGTTAGGTTTCCGTGAATTTGATGATTGCTCTTTAAACTTGCACCTTGCGGATTCCACCATTAAGAAACCTATGGGAAGGATTAATGATGTTCTTATTGTTGCAAATAGGAATTATGTGCCCGTAGATTTTATTGTTCTTGATATAGATTGCAATCCTTCATGTCCTATTATACTTAGTAGACCTTTCCTTAGAACGATTGGTGCAATTATTGATATGAAAGAAGGAAATATTAGATTCCAATTTCCATTAAGGAAAGGCATGGAACACTTTCCCAGGAAGAAAATCAAATTACCTTATGAATCTATTATGAGATCCACCTATGAATTGATCATTCTAAAGATGGCAATACTTAGATCTATTCTCGCTTTTATGCCTAGCTAGGGGCGTTAAACGATAGCGCTTGTTGGGAGGCAACCCAATTTTATTTTTGTTCTTTGATTTTTGTTCCTGTTTAGTAATAAATAATTCATCTAGCCTCTGGTTAGATGTGGTTTTATGTTTTAATTAGTGTTTGTGTCAAGTAGAACCTTTGGGAAGACTTGGGTGAAGTCTTTATGATCTTGCTGTAAAAAACAGAAACTTTAGCACTCACGAGATTAGCTGCCATTTTTTACTGGAGAGTGCTTTTAGGTTGATTATTTTTGCAGATGATTAATAGACAAATTCCCCACATCCACCAATTTATTTCAGAATTTTGGGGGTTCCAGAAGTATTCGTTTGATACAGATTACTACAGACTATTCTGTTTTTGACATATTCTGTTTTTCATGTGTTGTTTGCTTATTTTGATGAATCTATGGCTAGTATCGGGGGGTATGAACCATAGAGAATTTGAGATACAGTAGGTTTAACACCAATATAAATAAATAATGAGTTCATTACAATACCTTAAAGTGGTGGTTTGTTTTATTTTGCTAACGGAGCTCATGAGATTTTTTGTTGAGTTTTGTGTTGTGAAGTTTTCAAGTTTTGGGGTAAAGATTTGATGGATTGTGGAATAAGGAGTGGCAAGAGCCTAAGCTTGGGGATGCCCAAGGAACCCCAAGGTGAAATTCAAGGAAAACCAAAATCCTAAGCTTGGGGATGCCCCGGAAGGCATCCCCTCTTTTGTCTTCGTCCATCGGTAACTTTACTTGATGCTATATTTTTATTCACCACATGATATGTGTTTTGCTTGGAGCGTCTTGTATGATTTTAGTCTTTGCTTTTTAGTTTACCACAATCATCCTTTCTGTACACACCTTTTGGGAGAGACACACATGAATCAGAATTTATTAGAATACTCTATGTGCTTCACTTATATCTTTTGAGCTAGATAATTTTGCCCTAGTGCTTCACTTATACCTTTTTAAAGCACGGTGGTGGTTTTATTTTGTAGAAATTATTGATCTCTCATGCTTCACTTATATTATTTTGAGAGTCTTTTAGAACAGCATGGTAATTTGCTTGGGTTATAAAATTAGTCCTAATATGATGGGCATCCAAGTTGGGTATAATAAAAACTTTCATATAGAGTGCATTAAATACTATGATAAATTTTATACTTGATAATTGTTTTGAGATATAAAGGTGGTAATATTAGAGTCATGCTAGTTAGGTAATTATGAAATTGAGAAATACTTGTGTTAAAGTTGGCAAGTCCCGTAGCATGCACGTATGGTGAACGTTGTGTGACAAATTTGAAGCATGGGGTGTTCTTTGATTGCCTTCCTTATGAGTGGAGGTCGGGATCGCGTGATGGTTAACTCCTACCAACCCTTCCCCTAGGAGCATGCGTAGTAGTACTTTGCTTCAAGGGCTAATAAGCTTTTGCAATAAGTATATGAGTTCTTTATGACTAATGTGAGTCCATGGATTATACGCTCTTACCTTTCCGAAATTTCCTAGCCTCTACGGTACCGTGCATTGCCCTTTCTCACCTTGAGAGTTGGTGCAAACTTTGCCGGTGCATCCAAACCCCGTGATACGATACGCTCTATCACACATAAACCTCCTTATATCCTCCTCAAAACAGCCACCATACCTACCTTTTATGGCATTTCCATAGCCATTCCGAGATATATTGCCATGCAACTTTCCACCGTTCTGTTTATTATGACACGCTCCATCATTGTCATATTGCTTTGCATGATCATGTAGTTGACATCGCATTTGTGGCAAAGCCACCTTTATAATTCTTTCATACATCTCGCTCTTGATTCATTGCATATCCCGGTACACCGCCAGGAGGCATTCACATAGAGTCATATTTTGTCCTAAGTATTGATTTGTAATTCTTGAGTTGTAAATAAATAGAAGTGTGATGATTTCCATTATTAGAGCATTGTCCCATGTGAGGAAAGGATGATGGAAGCAATGATTCCCTCACAAGTTGGGATGAGTCTCCAGACTTTATGAAAAATAAAAGAGGCCAAAGAAGCCCAAATAAAAAAAGGCCAAAGAAGCCCACCAATAAAAAAAGAGAGAAAAAGAGAGAAGGGACAATGTTACTATCCTTTTTCCACACTTGTGCTTCAAAATAGCACCATGATCTTCATGATAGAGAGTTTCTTATTTTGTCACTTTCATATACTAGTGGGAATTTTTCATTATAGAACTTGGCTTGTATATTCCAATGATGGGCTTCTTCAAAATGCCCTAGGTCTTCATGAGCAGGCAAGTTGGATGCACACCCACTTAGTTTCTTTTGGATGAGCTTTCATACATTTATAGCTCTAGTGCGTCCATTGCATGGCAATCCCTACTCCTCGTATTGACATCAATTGATGGGCATCTCCATAGCCTGTTGATTAGCCGCGTCAATGTGGGAATTTCTCCTTTTTTGTTTTCTCACATAATCCCTATCATCAGACTCTACTCCACCCATAGTGCTATGTCCATGGCTTACGCTCATGTATTGCATGAGGATCGAAAAGGCTTAAGCGCGTTAAAAAGTATGAACCAATTGCTTGTCTGAAACCGGCGTTGTGCATGATGGGAGCATTTTGTGTGACGAAAATGAAGCATGTCCAAACTATATGATTTTGTAGGGATAAGCTTTCTTTGGCTATGTTATTTTGATAAGACATAAACTGCTTGGTTAGCATGCGTGAAGTGTTACTATTTTTATGTAAATATTAAACTTTTATCTTGAATCTTTTGGATCTAAACATTCATGCCACAATAAATAGAATTACATTGAGAATTATGTTAGGTAGCATTCCACATCAAAAATTGTGTTTTTATCATTTACCTACTCGAGGACGAGCAGGAATTAAGCTTGGGGATGCTTGATACGTCTCCAACGTATCTATAATTTTTGATTGTTCCATGCTATTATATTATCTGTTTGGGATGTTTAATGGGCTTTACTATGCACTTTTATATTGTTTTTGGGACTAACCTATTAACCGGACGCCCAGTTTAAATTGCTGTTTTTTGCATGTTTCAGTGTTTCGCAGAAAAGGAATATCAAACGGAGTCCAAACGGAATGAAACCTTCGGGAGAATCATTTCTGGAACAAACGCAATCCAGGAGATTTGGAGTGGACGTCAAGGAAGCAACGAGGCGGTCATGAGGCGGGGAGGGGCGCCCAGGGGGTAGGCGCGCCCCCCACCCTCGTGGGCCCCTCATGGCTCCCCTGACTGACTTCTTTCGCCTATATATCCTCATATACCCTGAAAACATCCGAGAGCACCATGAAACCCTATTTCCACCGCCGCAACCTTTGTACCCATGAGATCCCATCTTGGGGCCTTTTCCGGCGCTCCGCCGGAGGGGGAATCAATCACGGAGGGCTTCTACATCAACACCATAGCCTCTCCGATGAAGTGTGAGTAGTTTACCACAGACCTTCGGGTCCATAGTTACTAGCTAGATGTTTTCTTCTCTCTCTTTGATTCTTAATACAAAGTTCTCCTCGATCTTCTTGGAGATCTATTTGACGTAATACTTTTTGCGGTGTGTTTGCCGAGATCCGATGAATTGTGGGTTTATGATAAAGATTATCTATGAACAATATTTGAATCTCCTCTGAATTATTTTATGTATGATTTGTTATCTTTGCAAGTCTCTTCGAATTATCAGTTTGGTTTGGCCTACTAGATTGATCTTTCTTGCAATGGGAGAAGTGTTTAGCTTTGGGTTCAATCTTGCGGTGTCCTTTCCCAGTGACAGCAGGGGCAGCAAGGCACGTATTGTATTGTTGCCATCGAGGATAAAAAGATGGGGTTTATATCATATTTCTTGAGTTTATCCCTCTACATCATGTCATCTTGCCTAATGTGTTACTCTATTCTTATGAACTTGATACTCTAGATGCATGCTGGATACCGGTCGATGTGTGGAGTAATAGTAGTAGATGCAGAATTGTTTTGATCTACTTGTCATGGACGTGATGCCTATATACATGATCATGCCTAGATATTCTCATAACTATGCGCTTTTCTATCAATTGCTCGACAGTAATTTGTTCACCCACCGTAATACTTATGCTATCTTGAGAGAAGCCACTAGTGAAACCTATGGCCCCCGGGTCTATTTTCCATCATATAAGTTTCCGATCTATTTTATTTTGCAATCTTTACTTTCCAATCTATATCATAAAAATACCAAAAATATTTATCTTATTATCTCTATCAGATCTCACTTTTGCAAGTGGCCAAGAAGGGATTGACAACCCCTTTATTGCATTGGTTGCAAGGTTCTTATTTGTTTGTGCAGGTACAAGGGATTTGAGTGTAGCCTCCTACTGGATTGATACCTTGGTTCTCAAAACCCGAGGGAAATACTTACGCTACTTTGCTGCATCACCCTTTCCTCTTCAAGGGAAAACCAACGCATGCTCAAGAGGTAGCAGGTTCATAACTAGTGCAATCTCTCAACATGCTAACATAATTGAATCATATAATTAACCATCCCTCAACGTGCGACAAAAAATTACTCCAAAGTTCTTATGAATAGCGGAGAACATAAGATGGAATTGTTGTAGGTAGCAAATAACCTCAAAGTTATCCTTTCCGATCAATCTACTGAGTCATCCCTATAAGTGTCACAAATAGCCCTAGAGTTTGTACTAAAATAATACCATATGATATGCATCAATCAACTCTAATGTCACCCATATACTCCAATGTCATCACAACTATCCGTGAGTTAATTATTCGACATGAATCAAACAATTTCAGATTCGTAATATCCAATCCAACACAAAGAACTTCAAAGAGCACCCTGAAAGTGCTAGTTATCGACTAGAGGGGGGTGAATAGGCGATTTTTATGAAAGTCTTCAAAACGTGGAAGTTTCGAAGACAAACAATAGAAATGACCTAATTGATATGCAGCGGAAGATAAACTACAACAAGCAAGCCATAGTCAAGTATGCAATAATGTGAAAGTACAAATACTAATAGCAGCTTGGTAGTAAGGATCAGGATGGAAGATAGTATGAAGCCAACAAACGATAGTAGTCAAGCAATGAAGTCAAACAGGTACGGCAAATAGGCAATGACTTCACGAAGACAAACACTAAGTAAAGGAAGGGAGAGGATAGAACAAGTCACTTGTTGAAGACACAGGATTTGTTGGACCAGTTCCAGTTGCTGTGACAACTGTACGTCTGGTTAGGGAGGCTGAGATTCAACTCAGAAGACCGTGTCTTCACCTTATTCCCCTTGAGATAAGGACACACGGTCCTCGCCCAATCACTCTGGTAAGTCTTCAAGGTAGACTTCCGAACCTTCACAGACTTCGTTCACCGGCAATCCACAATGACTCTTGGATGCTCAGAACGCGACGCCTAACCGGCTGGAGGATACACAGTCCTCAAGTGTAATAAGTCTTCAGGTCACACAGACAGAAAGACTTCAGTGATTCCTAACACTCTTTCATGGGTTGAGTGAAGCTTTAGTGTTCAGCATTTTGAAGACAAAGAGGCTTCTTGGCAGGCTCAGGGTATATGGCTTCAACTGACATATCAACCTCTGGTAGCAAGATCAGATGATTGCGAGCAGAGGGCTGATAGTTGATAGCAGAGTGTAGCTTGATGAGGCGCATGACCCATGGAGCATAGAATTTCAGGCCAAAAAGGTCAGATCCAGACGCAGCCAGTTGCCGGAGGAAGAATTCTTGTGTATTGAAGCTGATGCTATTGAGGATGTAAAAGACCAATGTCTTCATGGCTCCTTCAAGTTTTGTAGCTGATGAATGTCCTTTGATAGGCCATAGAGTCCGCCTGATGACGTGATATATTATGCGGGGCAGATACTCAAGGTCAACAACAAAGAACTCCTTTGGATATTCAGCATCAGGTGGCAGAGGCTTCATCATGCTCAACATCTGGCTCATGTTGGGCTCTGGCTTGTGGAAGATGCTCTCCAGTGCATTGCGGTGGAGTTGACAATCAGGTTCGAACAGCTCTCCGGGAGTGGGTAGGCCTGTAAGCTCAATAATGTCAAGAGCTTTGGCTTCATGATGAACATTTCCTGTCATCCACTCGAGAACCCATGTCTTTGTATTTCTGTTGTAGCTGCGAATGTGGAGGGTAGCATAGAATTGAAGAAAAAGTTCCTCATTTCAATGTTCTTTGTCTGACACAAAGCTGAGCAAACCAGCATCACGAAAGCAGTCAAGTGCTTCTTCTAAGCATGGCAGTCCAGCAATGGCTTCAGTGTCGAGGCGCATATGAGGGAAAATGCGCCCTTGATCATATAGAATGCAGGAGTAATAGCTTTGTTGCTGATAACTCTAGAAACGATCAGATGATATTCTTGGCCTTGTGTAGGGGTTCTTTGCGCTGTCAAAGAAGGTGTTGTGGCTTTTGAAACCATTTGCATTGAAGGACCCTGTGGAGGTGGCAGTACCTAGGAACCTTGGCAATCTTGGCTTTGGTTTCTGGACCTGAGGCCTATGCTCAATATGATAATCAAACTGAGGACCAGAGGCAGTAGGCGGAGGGACCAGAACAGGCCATTTGACAGTGATAAGCTGGCCATAGTTGTATGCTTGCTCACTTGTATGAGGCCTTGGTGGCGGAACAGGAGCAGTGGCAACAACAGAGGCTTCAGGCTGCACAACAGAAGCTTCAGGAGCAGTTGCAGCATTGGCTTCTGGCATATTGGTTGGTGCAGGCTCCACACTGGCTTCGGCCATGACTACGTCATTGGCTTCATTTATGTTGGTGGTGGCAGCCTCAAGATTTTCAACCTCCACTTGATGAGCTGGAGGGTCGGGCACTGGCACGTTCACTTTAGGAACAACTTCTTCAGTAATGGGGGGAGTAGGAACACGTTCATCTTCTTGTTCATCATTGGCTGATGCAGCCGGATTGTCTTCAGCAGCTTGGGCGTCAGACACGGAGACATTATCAGTCGGAGTGGCTTCTAGAAACACTTGACGTGCAACAGATTGGTGGCGCACTTCTCCTTCTAGAACGCTCTAAAGAGGAACTTGAGGCCTTGGTCCTTTGCGAAGCCTGCATAATGCTTGCGACGCCGTTGGAGATGGAGTAGGATGGGCCTCATCATCTTCTTCTTGTACATGTGGTGTAACTCGTTGTTGTTGGGTCGTACTTGGGGAGTCTTGTTGTTGTGGGCGATCAGCCCATGATGCATCCTGAGCAATTGGCGTCAGAGGACGACCAATGCTGATGAGTTTGCTATTTGTGAGAACAGGCGATGATACCACGTTGTGTTCAATCTGAGGAAGAACTTCATCATCTTCAAAATTGTCATGGTCACCAATGACTTCAACAGCGGTGGGATTAACTGCTGGAATGTCTTCAGCTTCATGAGCCTCTGTGGAAGCAGGCTCATGAACTATCATCCGTCGTTCTTGGTGTTCAGATGCAGGGCGAACCATTGAGATAGGTTCAACAACTAAGGGCTCTGTGGGAGCAGCCCGATTCTTCTTTGTTTTGCGCTTCTTCTTGGAGGGATCAACATCAGAGGCTTCAGGATCTTTCCTTTTTCTGGCTTCAGCCTCGGCAGTCCTTGTCTTCTTCAGTTCTGAAGCGGTTAACCTGACCTTTGGCTTCGAGCCAGTCATGCTACTTGGGAAGACTATGCGAGGTTCTTCCTGCCTTGAAGGTGCAGATTGGTCAGTTGATGGCTTCTTCTTCGTTGCAGCCATTCTGGGGTCAATGCCAGGACGACCAAGAGCCTTGCGCTTCTCAGCCTCATTGTAGGCTAGCACACATTTGTCAGCCAGACTCTTCATGTGCTCACGACAGCCTCTAGCTTCTTCGCACTTCTTGTGAAATGCTTCTTTGAGCTCGTGCAGCATGATCTTGAAGTTTTTGACATCTTGCACGCTGAGCTTGGCGACATGCTTCTTGAACTGGGCTTTCTCATAGTCGATCTTGTGCTTCAGTTCAACGATGCGCTGAGCAAGAGCTAGCTCAGAAGCAATGGCGCCATTGAAGGAGACGCTGAGGCCAATGGGAAGTTGCAGATCATCAAAGCTGAGAGTTGGGGTGTCAAACCACTCATCAATGAAGTTATGGATGATTGCCACATCAAAGAGAGGCAAATCATTGAAGATCTCTGCTTCTTCCTTGCTCTTGATCAGTTGCTCAAGAGCATCATCTGCAAGATCTTCATCGCTGGACAGATCAATGTGCTCTTCTCGCAGAATGGCAGCAGGAGTCAATGCCTGATCAGTATTTTTGACGATTTTCTTTTTCTTCTCCGTCTTCTTGGAGATACGTGATAGATCTTCAGACTGTACACTGACTTCAGGAGGTACAATGGCCAGTGGCTTCACACGTGAAGTTTTTGGAGGAGCGGCTGACCGTGAAGCCTTAGTCTTCTTTAGCTTCTGCGGTTTTGGAGGAGGAGCTGGGGCTTCATCAGTGTCAGCATCATTATCAGAATGATCCACTTTGGCACCTTGGACCAAGATGTAAGTGATGAGGCCATCAAGGTTGGAGAAGGGGCCGATGACATTGGGTTCTGCATCACGTGAGCCGTCAGCACGAGGAGCAGAGGGACCAGGATTGAAGTCTATCCCCAATGACTTCTTGTTTTCCTTGGCCGATGCCTTTGCGTGCTGGAAGTTGCGCTTGAAGAGATTATCGTCACGACACCAGAGCAATGATGATGGGTCGGCATTTTCAGGCTGAGGTCCATGGACCATACAAGGGTAGAAACCCTGTGCATTAGCTTCAGCTCTATTCTTGGGTGGAAGGCCTCGATAGAGAATATCACCCCAAGGACTTTTGATAGCATTCTTCTCAGCGTATTCTTGGGTCACAAACTTGTATTTGAACCATTGTTCAGCCCAATATCATCGAATCCATTGGATTCGTGTCTTGCGCTGATTATAATCTTCTTCAGGATCTGTCTTGTAAAGCTCTGCAAGGTCATCAGGAAAATCTTTTGATGTTCCCCCTCGACGCTGTATGCCGCCCTTCCTTACTGATTTCTCTCTAGCCATGAACTTCAAACTGAACGGCTTCAACACGTTCAAAGGCTTCAAAGGCTTTCGCTTGTTGGACAAACAGGAACTGGCTTCGGGAGAGTTAATGTCATGATGTAAGAATTCTGCAAACGAATGCAGACTATGAGAACCAAGGGATTCTCCCACGGACATGTACCTGTGACAGCATTAGAGATGCGACGGAAGGGGAAGAGGTCATATGCATTCTCAGAAGATTTTGAAGATAAATCAGTTTGAAGACATTGACCTCATGATGCGAAGACATTCACTTATATGTTGAGAGTTGGTTCCAGATTTGTACGAATCCGTGAATAAGTACAAGTGAGGAATCTAACTGGATATGAAGCTTAAGTGAATATACTAGGCAGTATGAGATGCAGACAGAATAGATCTAACATTGTATAGGTAGAAACCAATTTTGGTAAGTAGGATGAATCATTGAAGATCAAAAAGATGGTAAAAATAGAGTTGTATTTACCACACGAAGAACTGCTAGATGGGATGAATAGGAGACCGAGCAGTTCAATCCACCATGCCCTAACTTGGCGACGGAGGACACCTACGGCGGCGGCGGAGAGGACGATGTCCACGGCCGGCGTGAGGACGGCGTCGGAGAAGTCGCGGCAGCTAAGCGCTTTGTCGCCGGCGTCGTCGAGAGCAAGCGGTGGCGGTAGGGTTTTGACGAGGTGGAAGAAGGTTTTCTTTACCGCAAGGGGCATGTATTTATAAGGAAGTGTGTGGCACTGCGCAATTACGCAGGTGCCCCTGGCGGTTCACATCTGAGGGGCACGTGGCAAGCATGCAACATACTCAGAGTTGTCCCACGTTCCCACGCCCGCCAGGTTTGTCGGATGGTTGTTCCGGCTTCTCCGGGTTTCAAACAATAAGGATGAATCATTTAAGACAGACTTAATGTTTGTCTCTGTGTCTTCTGCTGACATGGACGCAGAGAAGACATTCGATAGTTTCAATAGAATGCATATGATTTGGACAGATAGAGTTTGAGATGGAAAGCATAGAGAGATTAGGGTCCGATCACATTCACTTAGTTCAAAAGATTCAACTAGGAAGACACAGCTATAAGTGAATGTTGTAGAGGACAGAACACTAGTATATATATATCAGAAAGCAATCAAATCAACATAGTGAAGAAAATCATGAAGATAAGTTGAAATTGAAGACAAACCAAATGCGAAGATATTGCAAAAATAATGCCATGAGTGAAACACTTCAAACCAAGAAGTTTGGTGGTGGCGTTACCCACCGTATAGGAAGTATTGGACCCAGACACGGCACACAATTATTGTGGCGCTCTGAAGTCAAATTCCATGTTAATGTATTCACACTCAGAATGTAAGTCTTCATTGATTGAAGATATACTTTACTTCGTGTGTTGCACATCTAAGTCATCAACATGCAGAAGTGTTAGGATGTGTGCCTGATCACAGGACATTTGAGGATTCCAAGATATTTAGCTCACACTGTAACTTGCAAAACCTTTTCTCATCCAAGGGCTTTGTGAAGATATCTGCCAGTTGCTCTTCAGTGTTGACGTGAATGATGTCAATATCTTTCTTCATGACATGATCTCTGAGAAAGTGATGACGAATTTCAATGTGCTTTGTCTTCGAGTGCTGGACTGGATTGTTGGCAATCTTGATGGCGCTTTCGTTGTCGCAGAAGAGAGGTACTTGTTTCAGATTGATGCCATAGTCCTTGAGAGTTTGCTTCATCCATAGAAGCTGAGCGCAGCAAGATCCAGCAGCAATGTATTCAGATTCAGCAGTTGAGAGTGATACACAGTTCTGCTTCTTTGAAGACCAACAGACAAGTGATCGTCCCAGAAAGTGACATGTGCCTGATGTAGATTTGCGATCCACCTTGTCACCAGCATAATCAGCATCCGAGAATCCAACCAGATCAAATTTTGAGCCCTTTGGATACCATAATCCGAGTGTTGGGGTGTAAGCCAAATATCGAAGAATTCGCTTCACAGCTAAGTGATGCGATTCCTTTGGTGCCGCTTGGAATCGAGCACACATGCAAACACTAAGCATAATATCTGGCCTAGATGCACATAGGTAAAGTAAGGAACCAATTATGGAGCGGTATACCTTTTGATCGAACTCTTTACCATTGTCGTCGGGACCCAGATGGTGTTTGGCTGGCATAGGCGTTGTGTAACCTTTGCAATCTTGCATTCCAAACTTCTTTAGACAATCTTTGAGGTATTTTTCTTGAGATATGAAGATGCCATTCCTTTGCTGACGAATTTGAAGACTAAGAACTTCAGCTCACCGATCATGGACATCTGATATTGCTCTTGCATCATGTATCCAAACTCATCACTATACTTCTGGTTGGTGCAGCCGAAGATAATGTCATCCACATATATTTGGCACACAAACAGTTCACCATCATATGTCTTCGTGAAGAGTGTGGGATCGAGGGATCCTGGTTTGAATCCTTTGCTCTTCAGGAAGTCTTTGATTGTATCATACCAAGCGCGAGGAGACTGTTTGAGGCCATACAGTGCTTTGTTTAGCTTGTACACCATATCAGGATGTTTTGGATCCTCAAAGCCAGGTGGTTGAGCAACATATACTTCTTCTTCAATTTTGCCGTTGAGAAATGCACTCTTCATATCCATTTGATATAGCAAGATGTTGTGGTGGTTAGCATAGGCTAGCAGTATGCGTATAGCTTCAAGCCTAGCCACAGGAGCACATGTTTCATCGAAGTCAATTCCTTCAACTTGAGTATATCCTTGATCCACAAGACGTGCTTTGTTTCTGACGACTTGACCATGCTCATCTTCCTTGTTTCGATATATCCATTTTGTGCCAATAATGTTATGCTTGCGAGGGTCAGGACGCTTGACTAGTTCCCAAACATTGTTCATCTTGAACTGTTGAAGTTCTTCTTGCATAGCTTGTATCCATTCAGGTTCCATAAAGGCTTCAGCAACTTTCTTGGGTTCAGATATTGACACAAACGAAAAGTGCCCACAGAAATTTGCTAACTGTGTTGCTCTTGATCGAGTAAGTGGACCAGGTGCATTGATGCTATCAATTATCTTCTCAATTTGTACTTCATTTGCAACACGATGATGAACTGGTCGAGGACCTTGCTCTTGCTGATCATTGTCACCATTGGGAGGATTGTCTTCGGTCTGAGCATTGTCTTCAGGTTGGTTTGGTGCAGAAATGATAAGTTCCTCTTTAGGCTATGCTTCAGAGGGCATGATTTCACCAGTTCCCATCAGCTTGATAGATTCGCTGGGTGGAGCTTCATCTAGTGTACTTGGAAGGAGCTCTCGTTGTGAACCATTAGTTTCATCAAATCGCACATCCACAGTTTCAACGATTTTGTAGAGATAGAGGTTGAAGACTCTGTAAGAGTGCGAGTCCTTTCCGTAACCAAGCATGAAGCCTTCGTGAGCTTTAGGAGCAAATTTTGACTTGTGATGGGGATCCTTGATCCAGCACCTAGCACCAAATACTCTGAAGTAGCGGACATTTGGCTTCTTGCCAGTAAGGAGCTCATAGGATGTTTTGTTCAGAAGCTTGTGGATGTAAACACGGTTGATGATGTGACATGCTGTATCAATAGCTTCTGGCCAGAACTTTCTTGGTGTCTTGTACTCGTCGAGCATTGTTCGAGCCATCTCAATGAGGGTTCTATTCTTGTGCTCTATGATGCCATTTTGCTGAGGGGTGTATGGAGTAGAAAACTCATGAGTGATTCCCATTGTATCCAGATAAAGATCAAGCCCGGTCTTTTTGAACTCAGTGCCGTTGTCACTTCTGATATGCTTGATCTTGACGCCATAATTGTTCATGGCACGATTGGCGAAGTGTCTGAAGACATCTTGCACTTCGGTCTTGTAGAGAATTATGTGCACCCATGTATATCTTGAGTAGTCATCAACAATGACGAAGCCATAGAGACAAGCAATTGTTGTGAGGGAAGAGTAGTGAGTAGGGCCAAATAAGTCCATGTGTAACAGCTCGAAGGGTTGAGATGTCGTCATGATTGTCTTCGAGGGGTGCTTTGCCCTAGTCATCTTTCCAGCTTCGCAGGCACCACACAGATGATCCTTCTTGAACTTGACACCTTCGATGCCTATGACATGCTTCTTCTTGGCGAGTGTGTGTAAGTTCCTCATGCCAGCATGCCCCAGCCTCCGATGCCAGAGCCAGCATTCTGAAGCTTTTGCAAGAAGACATACGGCAAGTTGTGGACCTGCTGAGAAATCTACCATGTATAGATCATCTTTCCGATACCCTTCAAAGACTAGAGACTTGTCAGATTCCATTAGTACAAGGCAACGATATTTTCCGAATAGCACAATCATGTTCAAGTCACAAAGCATCGAGACAGACATTAAGTTGAAACCAAGGGATTCAACAAGCATCACTTTATCCATCTGTTGATCCTTTGAGATTGCAACTCTACCTAGATCCAATACCTTGCTTTTACCAGTGTTAGCAAATGTGATGTGACTCTTGTCTGATGGACGTAAGGTTGAGTCCATGAGAAGACTTCGATCACCAGTCATATGATTAGTGCATCCGCTGTCCATAATCCATTCTGAAGCATGAGGTGTCATACCCTACAGTGCAGTTAGGAGTATAGGCTTCACAAAGAGTGTTGTGAAGCACAAGCATTTGACGCACACAAGGATTATCATAGCATAGATCAAGGTCAGGACTCATAGTATGACTGGTAAGCGTTTCAGATGTAAAATGCATAGTAAGGCTATTTTATCATGCGTCCATAATGTGTTTTAGGTCCCCAGCAATAGTATTGGACGCCTTTGATTGCAGGCTGGAGACCTCATTCTGTAAAAGAAAGTTAATTTTTCTTCACCACCCACATCTTCAGGGGTGGCTTAGAAGCAATGAGTCTAAGTGCAGCATCTGAGAATTTTGGCCTTGAAGCCCTAGCAAATAGCCTTGCAGGAGATGAATGATACTCATATGAATAAGCAGAAAAGTTCTTAGTTCTATGAACATAGCGGTTTGAAGACACACGCTCATATTCATCAGTTTGAGTACGATTTCCCTGCAAAACATTGGCGTTAGGGTGACTCAGGTGAGTCCAGTATGAGGCCTATGGGCCAGATGAAGCCATAGGTCTGGGGTTTGTCTTCTTCCTTGGTGGTGTCATGATGACATTCATAGGAAGATTCTCAATACACTGCTTAGGTACCCAGATCTTCTTCATAGGTGGTCCATTCCTGCAGTTAGTACCAATATACCTCGCAAACACTTCACCATTCTGATTTTTGAACAGTTTATAGTTTGCATCAAAGGATTCATCAATGATGATAGGGTTAGCGCAAGTGAAGCCAGATAAGGTGGATGGATCTACTGAAGATTCCTTTGCAGCAACCCATGTAGTTTTGGGATACTGCTCAGGCTTCCAGTAGGAACCATCAAGATTCATTTTCCTCTCGAACCCAACACCCTCTTTCCTGGGGTTTTGGTTCAGAATCTGCTTTTTGAGGACATCGCAAAGTGTCTGATGTCCTTTCAGACTTTTATACATCCCTGTTTCAAGCAATGTCTTCAACCTGGCATTTTCATCAGCAATAGTAGTGGTATCCTCCGCAGAGGGGTTAGTTACCACATCAGTAGTTGAAGACAATGCAATAGTAGCAGCAGTGGCACATTCAGCAACAGAGGTAGTGTTATCACGCTCAATGCATTTTAGACATGGTGGTTCAAATCCATCCAGAGAGGAACTGATCTGTTGAGCGCGAAGTGACTCGTTCTCTTTTTGAAGATCTTCATGAGCCGCTCTCAATTTCTCAAGATCTTGCTTCCTTTGAAGATAATCATAGGAGAGCCTTTCATGAGTGGTTGAGAGCGTTTCATGAAGACTTTCAAGTTCTTGGTACTTAGCATGAAGATTTTTTTATGTCTTCAACTAAGGACTGTGAACGTGTCATTTCCGCGTCCAACAGGTCATCGCTTTTGTCTAACAGTTTTTGAGTTTGTTCCATAGCTTTTTGTTGTTCAGTTGCAATTTTAGCAAGAGTTTTGTAGATGGGTTTGGATTCACAATCAGAGTCATCTTCACTTGATGTTTGGAAGTAAGCATCACGTGATTTTACCTTGGCACCACGTGCCATGAAGCAGTAGGTGGGAACAGGATTGTCCTTGTCATCAGCTTCAGCGTTGGTGTGGGAGTCATTGTCTTCAGTGTTGAAGATGGACTTGGCAACATAGGCTGTGGCTAGAGCCAGACATGCAACGCCAGGGTCGGACTCCTCTTCAGACTCCACCTCCGCTTCCTCAGAAGCAGACTCCTCCTCTGAATCCGTTTCCTTGCCAACAAAAGCACGAGCCTTGCCAGATGAGCTCTTCTTATGAGATGAAGACCTTGATGAGGACTTGGAAGAAGACTTTGAAGATTTCTTCTTCTTCTTCTTGTCATCAGAATCATATTCCTTGCTCTTTTTCTTCTTCTTCTCATTGTCCCACTATGGACATTCAGAGATATAGTGTCCAGGTTTCTTGCACTTGTGACATGTTCTCTTCTTGTTGTCATGAGTGGAAGCTTCATCATTTCTTGAGCTAGATCGTGAAGACTTTCTGAAGCCTTTCTTCTTGGTGAACTTCTGGAACTTTTTCACAAGCATAGCAAGTTCCTTTCCAATGTCTTCAGGATCATCAGAACCGCAGTCAGATTCTTCTTCAGATGAGGAAACAACTTTTGCCTTCAAAGCGTGAGTTCGGCCATAGTTGGGACCATAGATGTCCTTTTTCTCAGAAAGCTGGAACTCATGTGTGTTGAGCCTCTCAAGTATATCAGACGGATCGAGTGTCTTGAAGTCAGGGCGTTCTTGTATCATGAGGGCAAGGGTGTCAAAGGAGCTGTCAAGTGATCTCAGTAGTGTCTTGATGATTTCATTCTTGGTAATCTCAGTGGCGCCGAGAGCCTGAAGCTCATTTGTGATGTCGGTGAGACGATCAAACATGAGCTGGACATTTTCATTGTCATTTCTCTTGAAGCGGTTGAAGAGATTGCGAAGAACACTGATCCTTTGATCTCTCTGGGTTGAGACGCCTTCGTTGACCTTGGATAGCTAGTCCCAGACTAGCTTCGACGTTTCCAGAGCACTCACACGGCCATACTGTCCTTTGGTCAGATGACCACAGATGATGTTCTTTGCAGTAGAGTCCAGTTGAATGAACTTCTTGACATCAGTAGGGGTGACACCTTCACCAGTTTTGGGAACGCCGTTCTTGACGACATACCAGAGGTCGACATCAATGGCTTCAAGATGCATGCGCATCTTATTCTTCCAGTAGGGATATTCAGTTCCACCGAACACGGGGCAAGCAGCGGAGACTTTGATTATCGCTGCAGTCGACATAGCTAAACTCCAGGTGGTTAAACCGAATCACACAGAACAAGGGAGTACCTTGCTCTGATACCAATTGAAAGTGCTAGTTATCGACTAGAGGGGGGGTGAATAGGCGGTTTTTATGAAAGTCTTCAAAACGTGGAAGTTTCGAAGACAAACAATAGAAATGACCTAATTGATATGCAGCGAAAGATAAACTATAACAAGCAAGCCATAGTCAAGTATGCAATAATGTGAAAGTACAAAGACTAATAGCAGCTTGGTAGTAAGGATCAGGATGGAAGATAGTATGAAGCCAACAAACAATAGTAGTCAAGCAATGAAGTCAAACAGGTACGACAAATAAGCAATGACTTCACGAAGACAAACACTAAGTAAAGGAAGAGAGAGGATAGAACCAGTCACTCGTTGAAGACACAGGATTTGTTGGACCAGATCCAGTTGCTGTGACAACTATACATCTGGTTAGGGAGGCTGAGATTCAACTCAGAAGACCGCGTCTTCACCTTATTCCCCTTGAGCTAAGGACACACAGTCCTCGCCCAATCACTCTGGTAAGTCTTCAAGGTAGACTTCCGAACCTTCACAGACTTCGTTCACCGGCAATCCACAATGACTCTTGGATGCTCAGAACGCGACGCCTAACCGGCTGGAGGATACACAGTCCTCAAGTGTAATAAGTCTTCAGGTCACACAGGTAGAAAGACTTCAGTGATGCCTAACACTCTTTGGCTCTGGGTGTTTGGGCTTTGTCCTCGCAAGGATTTCTCTCTCTCAAAGGCTTCGAGGTGGGTTGCTCTCAAACGACAAAAGCCGTGAACTAACTCTGAGCATCCACCAATTTATGGTGTAGGGGTGGGCTATTTATAGCCACAAGGCAACCCGACCTGATATGTCCGAAATGACCCTGGTGTTGGGGAACGTTGCAGAAAATTAAAAATTTTCCTACGGTTTCACCAAGATCCATCTATGAGTTCATCTAAGAAATGAGTCAAGGAAGTGAGTTTGCATCTACATACCACTTGTAGATCGCGTATGGAAGCATTAGATGGAGCGATGATGATGGAGTCGTACTCGTCGTGATTCACATCACCGGAGATCCTAGCGCCGAACGAACGGCACCTCCGCGTTCAACACACGTACGGAGCGTGTGACGTCTCCTCCTTCTTGATCCAGCAAGAGGGAAGGAGAGGTTGATGATGATGGCTCCAGCAGCAGCACAACGGCGTGGTGGTGGTGGAATAGTAGCACTCCGGCAGGGCTTCGCCAAGCACATGACGGAGGAGGAAGAGGTGTAGCAGGGGGAGGGGCGCCAGGACTTCAGGGTGCGGCTGCCCCTCTCCCCCCTCCCTTTATATAGGCCCCCAGGGGGGGCCGGCACTGGGAGATTCAATCTCCCAAGGGGGCGGCGGCCAAGGGGGGAGGAGTGCCCCCCAAGGCATGTGGTGCGCCCCCCCCCCCCACCCTAGGGTTTCAACCCTAGGCGCAGGGGGTGGGCCTAGGGGGGTGCACCAGCCCACTATGGGCTGGCTCCCCTTCCACTTCAGCCCATGGGGCCCTCCGGGATGGGTGGCCCCACCCGGTGGACCCCCGGGACCCTTCCGGTGGTCCCGGTACAATACCGGGTGACCCCGAAACTTTCCCGATGGCCGAAATACCACTTCCTATATATAATTCTTTACCTCCGGACCATTCCGAAACTCCTCGTGACGTCCGAGATCTCATCCGGGACTCCGAACAACATTCGGTATACTGCATACTCATATTCATACAACCCTAGCGTCACCGAACCTTAAGTGTGTAGACCCTACGGGTTCGGGAGACACGTAGACATGACCGAGACGGCTCTCGGGCAATAACCAACAGCGGGATCTGGATACTCATGTTGGCTCCCACATGCTCCTCGATGATCTCATCGGATGAACCACGATGTCGAGGATTCGAACAACCCCGTATACAATTCCTTTTGTCAGACGGTACGTTACATGCCCGAGACTCGATCGTCGGTATCCCAATACCTCGTTCAGTATCGTTACCGGCAAGTCACTTTACTCGTACCGTAATGCATGATCCCGTGACCAAACACTTGGTCACTTTGAGCTCATTGTGATGATGCATTACTGAGTGGGCCCAGAGATACCTCTCCGTCATATGGAGTGACAAATCCCAGTCTCGATCTGTGTCAACCCAACAGACACTTTCGGAGATACCTGTAGTGTACCTTTATAGTCACAAGTTATGTTGTGACGTTTGGTACACCCAAAGCACTCTTACGGTATCCGGGAGTTACACGATCTCATGGTCTAAGGAAGAGATACTTGACATTGGAAAAGCTCTAGCAAAACGAACTACACGATCTTGTGCTATGCTTAGGATTGGGTCTTGTCCATCATGTCATTCTCCTAATGAAGTGATCCCATTGTCAATGACATCTAATGTCCATAGTCAGGAAACCATGACTATCTGTTGACCAACGAGCTAGTCAACTAGAGGCTTACTAGGGACGTATTTTGGTCTATTTATTCACACGTGTATTACGATTTCCGGATAATACAATTATAGCATGAATAAAAGACAATTATCATGAACAAGGAAATATAATAATAATGCTTTTATTATTGCCTCTAGGGCATATTTCCAACAGTCTCCCACTTGCACTAGAGTCAATAATCTAGTTACATTGTGATGAATCGAACACCCATAGAGTTCTGGTGTTGATCATGTTTTGCTCGCGGAAGAGGTTTAGTCAACAGATCTGCGACATTCAGATTCGTATGTACTTTGCAAATATCTATGTCTCCATCTTGAACATTTTCACGGATGGAGTTGAAACGACGCTTGATGTGCCTGGTCTTCTTGTGAAACCTGGGCTCCTTGGCAAGGGCAATAGCTCCAGTGTTGTCACAGAAGAGTTTGATCGGCCCCGACGCATTGGGTATGACTCCTAGGTCGGTGATGAACTCCTTCACCCAAATAGCTTCATGCGCTGCCTCCGAGGCTGCCATGTACTCCGCTTCACATGTATATCCCGCCACGACGCTCTGCTTGCAGCTGCACCAGCTTACTGCTCCACCATTCAACATATACACGTATCCGGTTTGTGACTTAGAGTCATCCAGATCTGTGTCGAAGCTAGCGTCGACGTAACCCTTTACGACGAGCTCTTCGTCACCTCCATAAACGAGAAACATGTCCTTTGTCCTTTTCAGGTACTTCAGGATATTCTTGACTGCTGTCCAGTGTTCCTTGCCGGGATTGCTTTGGTACCTTCCTACCAAACTTACGGCAAGGTTTACATCAGGTCTGGTACACAGCATGGCATACATAATAGATCCTATGGCTGAGGCATAGGGGATGACGCTCATCTCTTCTTTATCTTTTGCCGTGGTCGGGCATTGAGCTGAGCTCAATCTCACACCCTGCAATACAGGCAAGAACCCCTTCTTGGACTGATCCATTTTGAACTTCTTCAAAATCTTATCAAGGTATGTGCTTTGTGAAAGACCTATGAGGCGTCTTGATCTATCCCTATAGATCTTGATGCCTAATATGTAAGCAGCTTCTCCAAGATCCTTCATTGAAAAACACTTATTCAAGTAGGCCTTAATGTTGTCCAAGAATTCTATATCATTTCCCATCAAAAGTATGTCATCTACATATAATATGAGAAATGCTACAGAGCTCCTACTCACTTTCTTGTAAACGCAGGCTTCTCCATAAGTCTGCATAAACCCAAACGCTTTGATCATCTCATCAAAGCGAATGTTCCAACTCCGAGATGCTTGCACCAGCCCATAAATGGATCGCTGGAGCTTGCATACTTTGTTAGCATTCTTAGGATCGACAAAACCCTCCGACTGCATCACATACAGTTCTTCCTTAAGATGCCCGTTAAGGAATGCCGTTTTGACGTCCATCTGCCATATCTCATAATCATAGTATGCGGCAATTGCTAACATGATTCAGACGGACTTAAGCTTCGCTACGGGAGAGAAAGTCTCATCATAGTCAATCCCTTGAACTTGCCGATAACCCTTAGCGACAAGTCGAGCTTTATAGATGGTAATATTACCATCCGCGTCCGTCTTCTTAAAGATCCATTTGTTTTCTATCGCTCGCCGATCATCGGGCAAGTCAGTCAAAGTCCATACTTTGTTTTCATACATGGATTCTATCTCGGATTTCATGGCTTCTAGCCATTTGTTGGAATCTGGGCCCGCCATTGCTTCTTCATAGTTCGAAGGTTCACCGTTGTCCAACAACATGATTTCCAGGACAGGGTTGCCGTACCACTCTGGTGCGGAATGTGTCCTTATGGACCTACGAAGTTCAGTAGCAACTTGATCCGAAGTACCTTGATCATCATCATTATTTTCCTCTTCAGTTGGTGTAGGCATCACAGGAACATTTTCCTGAGATGCACTACTATCCTGTTCAAGAGGTAGTACTTCATCGAGTTCTACTTTCCTCCCACTTATTTCTTTCGAGAGAAACTCTTTTTCCAGAAAGGATCCGTTCTTGGCAACAAAGATCTTGCCCTCGGATCTTAAGTAGAAGGTATACCCAATGGTTTCCTTAGGGTATCCTATGAAGACGCATTTTTCCGACTTGGGTTCGAGCTTTTCAGGTTGAAGTTTCTTGACATAAGCATCGCATCCCCAAACTTTTAGAAACGACAGCTTAGGTTTCTTCCCAAACCATAATTCATACGGTGTCGTCTCAACGGATTTAGACGGTGCCCTATTTAAAGTGAATGTAGCTGTCTCTAGAGTGTATCCCCAAAATGATAGCGGTAAGTCGGTAAGAGACATCATAGACCGCACCATATCCAATAGAGTGCGATTACGATGTTCGGACACACCGTTTCGCTGAGGTGTTCCAGGCGGCGTGAGTTGTGAAATGATTCCACATTTTCTTAAGTGTGTACCAAATTCGTGACTTAAATATTCTCCTCCACGATCCGATCGTAAGAATTTTATCTTTCGGTCACGTTGATTCTCTACTTCATTCTAAAATTCCTTGAACTTTTCAAAGGTCTCAGACTTGTGTTTCATCAAGTAGACATACCCATATCTACTCAAGTCATCAGTGAGAGTGAGAACATAACGATATCCTCCGCGAGCCTCAACACTCATTGGACCACACACATCGGTATGTATGATTTCCAACAAGTTGGTTGCTCGCTCCATTGTTCCGGAGAACGGAGTCTTGGTCATTTTGCCCATGAGGCATGGTTCGCATGTGTCAAATGATTCATAATCGAGAGACTCCAAAAGTCCATCAGCATGGAGCTTCTTCATGCGCTTGACACCAATGTGACCAAGGCGGCAGTGCCACAAGTATGTGGGACTATCGTTATCAACTTTACATCTTTTGGTATTCACGCTATGAATATGTGTAACATTACGCTCGAGATTCATTAAGAATAAACCATTGACCATAGGGGCATGACCATAAAACATATCTCTCATATAAATAGAACAACCATTATTCTCGGATTTAAATGAGTAGCCATCTCGTATCAAACGATATCCAGATACAATGTTCATGCTCAAACTTGGCACCAAATAACAATTATTAAGGTTTATAACTAATCCCGTAGGTAAATGTAGAGGTAGCGTGCCGACGGCGATCACATCGACCTTGGAACCATTCCCGACGCGCATCGTCACCTCGTCCTTCGCCAGTCTACGCTTATTCCGCAGCTCCTGCTGTGAGTTACAAATATGAGTAATGGCACCGGTATCAAATACCCAGGAGTTACTACGAGTACTGGTAAGGTACACATCAATTACATGTATATCAAATATACCTTTAGTGTTGCCGGACTTCTTATCCGCTAAGTATTTGGGGCAGTTCCGCTTCCAGTGACCCTTCCCCTTGCAATAAAAGCACTCAGTCTCAGGCTTGGGTCCATTCTTTGACTTCTTCCCGGCAACTGGCTTACCGGGCGCGGCAACATATTTGCCGTCCTTCTTGAAGTTCTTCTTACCCTTGCCCTTCTTGAACTTAGTGGTCTTATTGACCATCAACACTTGATGTTCTTTCTTGATTTCAACCTCTGCCGACTTCAGCATTGAAAATACTTCAGGAATGGTCTTCACCATCCCCTGCATATTATAGTTCATCACAAAGCTCTTGTAGCTTGGTGGGAGCGACTGAAGGATTCTGTCAATGACCGCCTCATCCGGGAGGTTAATGTCCAGCTGGGACAGGCGGCTGTGCAACCCAGACATTTTGAGTATATGCTCACTGACAGAACTATTTTCCTCCATCTTACAACTATAGAACTTATCGGAGACTTCATATCTCTCGACCCGGGCATGAGCTTGGAAAACTAGTTTCAGCTCCTCGAACATCTCATATGCTCCGTGTTGCTCAAAACGCTTTTGGAGCCCCGGTTCTAAGCTGTAAAGCATGCCGCACTGAACGAGGGAGTAATCATCAGCACGTGTCTGCCAAACGTTCAAATCGTCTTGCAGTGCTGGGAGAGCAGGTGGGTCACCTAACGGTGCTTCGAGGACATATGCTTTCTTGGCAGCTATGAGGATGATCCTAAGGTTCCGGACCCAGTCCGTATAGTTGCTGCCATCATCTTTCAGCTTGGTTTTCTCTAGGAACGCGTTGAAGTTCATGTTGACATGAGCGTTGGCCATTTGATCTACAAGACATATTTTGCAAAGATTTTAGACTAAGTTCATGATAATTAAGTTCATCCAATCAAATTATTTAATGAACTCCCACTCAGATTTGACATCCCCTTAGTCATCTAAGTGTTACACGATCCGAGTCGACTAGGCCGTGTCCGATCATCACGTGAGACGGACTAGTCATCGTCGGTGAACATTCTCATGTTGATCGTATCTTCCATACGACTCGTGTTCGACCTTTCGGTCTCCATGTTCCGAGGCCATGTCTGTACATGCTAGGCTCGTCAAGTTAACCCTAAGTGTTTTGCATGTGTAAAACTGTCTTACACCCGTTGTATGTGAACATAAGGATCTATCACACCCGATCATCACGTGGTGCTTCGAAACGATGAACTTTAGCAACGGTGCACAGTTAGGGGAGAACACTTCTTGAAATTGTTGTAAGGGATCATCTTATTTACTACCGTTGTTCTAAGTAAACAAGATGCATATAACACAATAAACATCACATGCAATTATATAAAGTAGTGACATGATATGGCCAATATCATATAGCTCCTTTGATCTTCATCTTCGGGGCTCCATGATCATCTTGTCACCGGCATGACACCATGATCTCCATCATCATGATCTCCATCATCGTGTCTTCATGAAGTTGTCACGCCAACGACTACTTCTACTTCTATGACTAACGCGTTTAGTAATAAAGTAAAGTAGTTTACATGGCGTTCTTCAATGACACGCAGGTCATACAAAAATTAAAGACAACTCCTATGGCTCCTGCCGGTTGTCATACTCATCGACATGCAAGTCGTGATTCCTATTACAAGAACATGATCTCATACATCACAATATATCATTCATCATTCATCACAACTTCTGGCCATATCACATCACATGACAATTGCTGCAAAAACAAGTTAGACGTCCTCTAATTGTTGTTGCATCTTTTACGTGGCTGCAATTGGGTTCTAGCAAGAACGTTTTCTTACCTACGAATAACCACAACGTGATTTTGTCAACTTCTATTTACCCTTCATAAGAACCCTTTTCATCGAATCCGCTCCAACTAAAGTGGGAGAGACAGACACCCGCCAGCCACCTTATGCAACTAGTGCATGTTAGTCGGTGGAACCGGTCTCATGTAAGTGTACGTGTAAGGTTGGTCCGGGCCGCTTCATCCCACAATACCGCTGAAGCAAGATAAGACTAGTAGCGGCAAGCAAGTTGACAAGATCTACGCCCACAACAAAATTGTGTTCTACTCGTGCAATAGAGAACTACGCATAGACCTAGCTCATGATGCCACTGTTGGGGAACGTTGCAGAAAATTAAAATTTTTCCTACGGTTTCACCAAGATCCATCTATGAGTTCATCTAAGCAACGAGTCAAGGGAGTGAGTTTGCATCTACATACCACTTGTAGATCGCATACGGAAGCGTTAGATGGAGCGGTGATGATGGAGTCGTACTCGCCGTGATTCAGATCACCGGAGATCCTAGCGCCGAACGGACGGCACCTCCGCGTTCAACACACGTACGGAGCATGTGACGTCTCCTCCTTCTTGATCCAGCAAGGGGGAAGGAGAGGTTGATGATGATGGCTCCAGCAGCAGCACAACGGCGTGGTGGTGGTGGAACAGCAGCACTCCGGCAGGGCTTCGCCAAGCACGTGACGGAGGAGGAAGAGGTGTAGCAGGGGGAGGGGGCGCCAGGACTTCAGGGTGCGGCTGCCCCTCTCCCCCCTCCCTTTATATAGGCCCCCAGGGGGGGCACCGGCCCTGGGAGATTCAATCTCCCAAGGGGGCGGCGGCCAAGGGGGGAGGAGTGCCCCCCAAGGCATGTGGTGCGCCCCCCCCCCACCCTAGGGTTTCAACCCTAGGCACAGGGGGTGGGCCTAGGGGGGCGCACCAGCCCACTATGGGCTGGCTCCCCTCCCACTTCAGCCCATGGGGCCCTCCGGGATGGGTGGCCCCACCCGGTGGACCCCCGGGACCCTTCCAGTGGTCCCGGTACAATACCGGGTGACCCCGAAACTTTCCTGATGGCCGAAATACCACTTCCTATATATAATTATTTACCTCCGAACCATTCCGAAACTCCTCGTGACGTCTAGGATCTCATCCGGGACTCCGAACAACATTCGGTATACTGCATACTCATATTCATACAACCCTAGCGTCACCGAACCTTAAGTGTGTAGACCCTACGGGTTCGGGAGACACGTAGACATGACCGAGACGGCTCTCGGGCAATAACTAACAGCGGGATCTGGATACCCATGTTGGCTCCCACATGCTCCTCGATGATCTCATCGGATTAACCACGATGTCGAGGATTCGAACAACCCCGTATACAATTCCTTTTGTCAGACGGTACGTTACATGCCCGAGACTCGATCGTCGGTATCCCAATACCTCGTTCAGTCTCGTTACCGGCAAGTCACTTTACTCGTACCGTAATGCATGATCCCGTGACCAAAACACTTGGTCACTTTGAGCTCATTGTGATGATGCATTACCGAGTGGGCCCAGAGATACCTCTCCTTCATACGGAGTGACAAATCCCAGTCTCGATCTGTGTCAACCCAACAGACACTTTCGGAGATACATGTAGTGTACCTTTATAGTCACCCAGTTATGTTGTGACGTTTGGTACACCCAAAGCACTCTTACGGTATCCGGGAGTTACACGATCTCATGGTCTAAGGAAGAGATACTTGACATTGGAAAAGCTCTAGCAAAACGAACTACACGATCTTGTGCTATGCTTAGGATTGGGTCTTGTCCATCACGTCATTCTCCTAATGACGTGATCCCGTTGTCAATGACATCTAATGTCCATAGTCAGGAAACCATGACTATCTGTTGACCAACGAGCTAGTCAACTAGAGGCTTACTAGGGACGTATTTTGGTCTATGTATTCACACGTGTATTACGATTTCCGGATAATACAATTATAGCATGAATAAAAGACAATTATCATGAACAAGGAAATATAATAATAATGCTTTTATTATTGCCTCTAGGGCATATTTCCAACACCTGGGTCACTAAGGAACTGACACGTGTTCCAACGGCAACTTTACTTGGGCTACAAGCAAAGCTGACTCATCCAGCTCTGGATAAGATTTGCTCTCATTGTCTTCGCTCGAATACATAGGATTTGGGTTGAGCATCACTTCAGTCATTCTGACTTAGTTCACTTGGACCCCACTTAACAGTACGGTGGTTCCTATGACTCAACAAAGAAGAAAAGGAAACAACGAAACGACACAGTCTTCGCACTCCATAGTCTTCACTCAATGTCTTCTCAAGTCATAGTCTTCAATATGAATATCTTCACATACCACCATTGTCGTCAATGTCTTCATACATTTTTAGGGGTCATCTCCGGTAGGTAAACCGAATCAATGAGGGACACTACCTGCGTTATCCGCAATTCTCACAAACGCATTAGTCCCTCAACCAACTTTGTCGTCAATACTCCAAAACCAACTAGGGGTGGCACTAGATGCACTTACACACCCCAAAGTTTCTATCGGAGAAAGTAGGACATAAACGTGTATTAACCTATGTGTCTAGATTACCCCATTGTCACCTCGGGAATCCGCAAGTTGATTATCAAAACATACATCAAGTGACTCAACCCATTGTCACCATGGGTATCCACATGCAAGACATATATCAAGTGTTTTCAAATCCAGGCTATTCAATCTGATAATAATGAATCCTCAAAGGGGAAGATTCAATTCACAACAATAAGATAGAGAAGGAAGAACACCATATGATCCGATTATATTAACAAAGCTCATGGTACATCAAGACCGTGTCAAATCAAGATCATGAGAGAGAGAGAGAGAGAGAGATCAAACACATAGCTACTGATACATACTCTCAACCCCGGGGATGAACTACTCCCTCCTCATCATGGACATCGCCAGGACGATGAAGATGGTCCCCGATGATGATTTTCCCCTCCGTTAGGGTGCCGAAAAAGGCCTCCAGATGGGATCGCTTCGGTACAGAGGCATGCGGCGGCGGCGTGGAAGTTCTAGATTTCTTTCTGGGGGTTTCCTGATTTATAAAAAAATATGTTGGTTGTCAGGAGGAGTCCAGAGGGACCCATGAGCTCAGGGGGCGCACCCTAGGATGGGGCTTGGTGAGCTCGTGACACCCCTGGACTACATCTGGTCATCCTCTGATGCTTTGTGGGTCTCTTCTTGTCCACAAAAAATCACTGTAAAGTATCGTGGCAATTGGACTTCGTTGGTATAGTTTTTCTGCGAAAAAAATAGCCAAAAAATAGAAATTGATAGTGGGCACTAGGTGAATAGGTTAGTTCCCAAAAATCATATAAAAGTGCACCAAAACCATATAAAATTGTTGTGAACATGGCATGAGTACTTTATAAATTACAGATAAGTTGGAGATGTATCTGCATCCCCAAGCTTAATTTCTACTTGTCCTCGAGTAGGTAAATGATACAAACAACAACAACAACAACAACAACAACAACAAAGCCTTTAGTCCCAAACAAGTTGGGGTAGGCTAGAGGTGAAACCCATAAGATCTCGCAACCAACTCATGGCTCTGGCACATGGATAGCAAGCTTCCACGCACCCCTGTCCATAGCTAGCTCTTTGTCGATACTCCAATCCTTCAGGTCTCTCTTAACGGACTCCTCCCATGTCAAAATCGGTCGACCCCGCCCGCTCTTGACATTCTCCGCACGCTTTAGCCGTCCGCTATGCACTGGAGCTTCTGGAGGCCTGCGCTGAATATGCCCAAACCATCTCAAACGATGTTGGACAAGCTTCTCCTCAATTGGTGCTACCCCAACTCTATCTCGTATATCATCATTCCGGACTCGATCCTTCCTTGTGTGGCCACACATCCATCTCAACATACGCATCTCTGCCACACCTAACTGTTGAACATGTCGCCTTTTAGTCGGCCAACACTCCGCGCCATACAACATTGCGGGTCGAACCGTCGTCCTGTAGAACTTGCCTTTTAGCTTTTGTGGCACTCTCTTGTCACAGAGAATGCCAGAAGCTTGGCGCCACTTCATCCATCCGGCTTTGATTCGATGGTTCACATCTTCATCAATACCCCCATCCTCCTGCAACATTGACCCCAAATACCGAAAGGTGTCCTTCCGAGGTACCACCTGGCCATCAAGGCTAACCTCCTCCTCCTCACAGCTAGTAGTACTGAAACCGCACATCATGTACTCGGTTTTAGTTCTACTAAGCCTAAACCCTGTCGATTCCAAGGTTTGTCTCCATAACTCGAACTTCCTATTTACCCCCGTCTGACTATCATCAACTAGCACCACATCATCCGCAAAGAGCATACACCATGGGATATCTCCTTGTATACCCCTTATGACCTCATTGTTGGAAATATGCCCTAGAGGCAATAATAAAAGTATTATTATTATATTTCCTTGTTCATGATAATTGTCTTTTATTCATGCTATAACTGTATTATCCGGAAATCGTAATACACGTGTGAATACATAGACCACAATATGTCCCTAGTGAGCCTCTAGTTGACTAGCTCGTTGTGATCAACAGATAGTCATGGTTTCCTGGCTATGGACATTGGATGTCGTTGATGACGGGATCACATCATTAGGAGAATGATGTGATGGACAAGACCCAATCCTAAGCATAGCACAAAGATCGGTTAGTTCGTTTGCTAGAGCTTTGCCAATGTCAAGTATCTCTTCCTTTGACCATGAGATCGTGTAACTCCTGGATACCGTAGGAGTGCTTTGGGTGTATCAAACGTCACAACGTAACTGGGTGACTATAAAGGTGCACTACAGGTATCTCCGAAAGTATCTATTGTTTTATGCGGATCGAGACTGGGATTTGTCACTCCGTGTAAACGGAGAGGTATCTCTGGGCCCACTCGGTAGGACATCATCATATGCGCAATGTGACCAAGGAGTTGATCACGGGATGATGTGTTACGGAACGAGTAAAGTGACTTGCCGGTAACGAGATTGAACAAGGTATCGGTATACCGACGATCGAATCTCAGGCAAGTAAAATACCGCTAGACAAAGGGAATTGTATACGGGATCGATTGAGTCCTTGACATCGTGGTTCATCCGATGAGATCATCGTGGAACATGTGGGAGCCAACATGGGTATCCAGATCCCGCTGTTGGTTATTGACCGGAGAACGTCTCGGTCATGTCTGCATGTCTCCCGAACCCGTAGGGTCTACACACTTAAGGTTCGATGACGCTAGGGTTATAAAGGAAGCTTGTATGTGGTTACCGAATGTTGTTCGGAGTCCCGGATGAGATCTCGGACGTCACGAGGAGCTCCGGAATGGTCCGGAGGTAAAGATTTATATATAGGAAGTCCTGTTTCGGCCATCGGGACAAGTTTCGGGGTCATCGGTATTGTACCGGGACCACCGGAAGGGTCCCGGGGGCCCACCGGGTGGGGCCACCTGCCCCGGGGGGCCACATGGGCTGTAGGGGGTGCGCCTTGGCCTACATGGGCCAAGGGCACCAGCCCCAAGAGGCCCATGCGCCTGGGGAAACCCTAAAGGAAGAGTCCCAGCACGGGAAGGCACCTCCTAGGTGCCTTGGGGGGGAGGACTCCTCCCCTGGCCGCCGCCCCCTTGGAGATTGGATCTCCTAGGGGCTGGCGCACCCCCCCCCCCTTGGGATCCCTATATATAGTGGGGTAGGAGGGCCTCCCAAACAGACCTTATGCCTTTGGTGCAGCCCCTCCCTCTCTCCCAAGTTCTTCTCCTCTCCCATGGTGCTTGGCGAAGCCCTGCGGGATTGCCACGCTCCTCCACCACCACCACGCCGTTGTGCTGCTGCTGGATGGAGTCTTCCTCAACCTCTCCCTCTCTCCTTGCTGGATCAAGGCGTGGGAGACGTCACCAGGCTGTACGTGTGTTGAACGCGGAGGTGCCGTCCGTTCGGCACTTGATCATCGGTGATCTGAATCACGACGAGTACGACTTCATCAACCCCATTCACTTGAACGCTTCCGCTTAGCGATCTACAAGGGTATGTAGCACTCTCCTTCTACTCGTTGCTGGTCTCTCCATAGATAGATCTTGGTGTTACGTAGGAAAATTTTTGAATTTCTGCTACGTTCCCCAACAATGGCATCATGAGCTAGGTCTATTGCGTAGATTCTTTGCACGAGTAGAACACAAAGTAGTTGTGGGCGTTGATGTTGTTCAATATGCTTACCGTTACTAGTCCAATCTTGTTTTGATGGTATTGTGGGATGAAGCGGCCCGGACCGACCTTACACGTACTCTTACGTGAGACAGGTTCCACCGATTGACATGCACTTGGTGCATAAGGTGGCTAGCGGGTGCCAGTCTCTCCCACTTTAGTCGGAACGGATTCGATGAAAAGGGTCCTTATGAAGGGTAAATAGAAATTGGCATATCACGTTGTGGTATTGCGTAGGTAAGAAACGTTCTTGCTAGAAACCCATAGCAGCCACGTAAAACATGCAACAACAATTAGAGGACGTCTAACTTGTTTTTGCAGGGTATGCTATGTGATGTGATATGGCCAAAAGGATGTGATGAATGATATATGTGATGTATGAGATTGATCATGTTCTTGTAATAGGATTCACGACTTGCATGTCGATGAGTATGACAACCGGCAGGAGCCATAGGAGTTGTCTTTATTTATTGTATGACCTGCGTGTCATTGAAGAACGCCATGTAAACTACTTTACTTTATTGCTAAACGCGTTAGCCATAGAAGTAGAAGTAGTCGTTGGCGTGACAACTTCATGAAGACACGATGATGGAGATCATGGTGTCATGCCGGTGACGATGATGATCATGGAGCCCCAAAGATGAAGATCAAAAGGAGCAAAATGATATTGGCCATATCATGTCACTATTTGATTGCATGTGATGTTTATCATGTTTATGCATCTTGTTTACTTAGGATGACGATAGTAAATAAGATGATCCCTTACAAAATTTCAAGAAGTGTTCCCCCCTAACTGTGCACCGTTGCTACAGTTCGTCGCTTCTAAGCACCACGTGATGATCGGGTGTGATGGATTCTTACGTTCACATACAACGGGTGTAAGACAGTTTTACACAGCGAAAACACTTAGGGTTAACTTGACGAGCCTAGCATGTGCAGACATGGCCTCGGAACACGGAGACCGAAAGGTCGAGCATGAGTCGTATGGTAGATACGATCAACATGAAGATGTTCACCGATGATGACTAGTCCGTCTCACGTGATGATCGGACACGGCCTAGTTGACTCAGATCATGTGATCACTTAGATGACCAGAGGGATGTCTATCTAAGTGGGAGTTCATAAGATGAACTTAATTATCCTGAACATAGTCAAAAGACTTTTTGCAAATTATGTCGTAGTTCACGCTATAGTTCTACTGTTTTAGATATGTTCCTAGAGAAAATATAGTTGAAAGTTGCAAGTAGCGATTATGCGGACAGTAGATAGCTTATGTCCTTAAATGCACTGCTCAGTGTGTTGAACCTCGAACGTTGTCTGTGGATGTTGCGAACATCTGACATACACGTTTTGATAACTACGTGATAGTTCAGTTAAACGATTTAGAATTGAGGCACCAAAGATGTTTTTTGAAACATCGCGAAACATATGAGATGTTTTGAGGGCTGAAATTGGGATTTCAGGCTCGTGCCCATGTCAAGAGGTATAAGACCTCCGACGATTTTCTTAGCCTACAAACTAAGGGAGAAAAGCTCAATCGTTGAGCTTGTGCTCAGATTGTCTGAGTGCAACAATCACTTGAATCGAGTGGGAGTTGATCTTCCAGATGAGATAGTGATGTTTTTCCAAAGTCATTACCACCAAGCTGCTAGAGCTTTGTGATGAACTATAACAAATCAGGGATAGATATGATGATCCTTGAGATATTCGTGATGTTTGACACCACGAAAGTAGAAATCAAGAAGGAGCATCAATTGTCGATGGTTGGTGAAACCACTAGTTTCAAGAAGGGCAAGGGCAAGAAGGGATGCTTCATGAAACGGCAAATCAGCTGCTGCACCAGTGAAGAAACCCGAGGTTGAACCCAAACCCGAGACTAAGTGCTTCTGTGATAAGGGGAACAACCACTGGAGCAGGATTACCCTAGATACTTGGTAGATGAGAAGGCTGGCAAGGTCGATAGAAGTATATTGGATATACATTATGTTAATGTGTACTTTACTAGTACTCCTAGTAGCACCAGGGTATTGGATACCGGTTCGGTTGCTAAGTGTTAGTAACTCGAAATAAAAGCTACCGAATGAAACGGAGACTAGCTAAAGGTGAGCTGACGATATGTGTTGGAAGTGTTTCCAAGTTTGATGTGATCTAACATCGCACGCTCCCTCTACCATCAAGATTAGTATTAAACCTGAATAAGTGCTCTTGCACCTAAAGGAATGGTTTATTGAATCTTGATCGTAGGGATACACATTTTCATGCCAAAAGATATAAGATAGTAATGATAGTACCACTTACTTATGGCACTGCCATGTAAGTCATAATGGTATAAAACGCATGAAGAAGCTCCATGTAGATGGATCTTTGGACTCACTCGTTTTTGAAAAGTTTGAGACATGCGAACCATGTCTATTTGTGTATATGCATGAAGAAACTCCATGCAAATGGATCGTTCAGACTCACTTGATTTTGAATCACTTGAGATATGGAAATCATACCACATGGGCAAGATGACTGAAAAGCCTCGTTTTCAGTAAGATGGAACGAGATAGCAACTTGTTGGAAGTAACACATTTTGATGTGTGCAGTCCAATGAGTGCTGAGGCATGCAGTGAATATCGTTATGTTCTTACTTCACAGATGATTCGAGTAGATGTTGAGAATATTTACTTGATGAAACACAAGTCTGAATTATTGAATGGTTCAAATAATTTCAGAGTGAAGTAGCAGATCATCGTGACAAGAGGATAAAATGTCTATGATAAGATCATAGAGATGAATATCTGAGTTACGAGTTTTCGCACACAATTAAGACATTGTGGAAATTGTTTCGCAATTAATACCGCCTGGAACACCATAGTGTGATGGTGTGTCCGAACATCATAGTTGCACCCTATTGGATATGGTGCGTACCATGATGTCTCTTATCGAATTACCACTATTGTCCATGGGTTAGGCATTAGAGACAACCACATTTACTTTAATAGGGTACCACGTAATTCCGTTGAGATGACACCGTATGAATTATGGTTTAGAGAAACCTAAGTTGTCGTTTCTTAAAGGTTTGGGGTTGCGACGCTTATGTGAAAAAGTTTCAGCATTAAGCTCGAACCCAAAGCGGATAAAATGCATCTTCATAGGACACCCAAAACAGTTGGGTATACCTCCTAATTCAGATCCGAAAGCAATATGGATTGTTTCTTGAATCGGGTCCTTTCTCGAGGAAAGGTTTCTCTCGAAAGAGTTGAGTGGGAGGATGGTGGAGACTTGATGAGGTTATTGAACCGTCTCTTCAACTAGTGTGTGGCAGGGCACAGGAAGTTGTTCCTGTGGCACCTACACCAATTGAAGTGGAAGCTTATGATATTGATCATGAAACTTCGGATCAAGTCACTACCAAACCTCGTAGGACGACAAGGACACGTACTACTTCGGAGTGGTAAGGTGATCCTGTCTTGAAGGTCATGTTGCTAGACAACAATGAACCTACGAGCTATGGAGAAGCGATGGTGGGCCCGAATTCTGACAAATGGTTAGAAGCCATTAAATCCGAGATAGTATCCATATATCAGAACAAAGCATGGACTTTGATGGATTTGCCCGATGATCGGCAATCCATTGAGATAAATGGATCTTTTAAGAAGAAGACGGACGTGGATGGAAATGTCACCATCCATGAAGCTCGACTTGTGGCGAAGAGTTTTTCACAAGTTCAAGGAGTTGACTACGATGAGATTTTCTCATCCGTAGCGATGCTTAAGTCCGTCGGAATCATGTTAGCATTAGCTTCATTTATGAAATCTGGCAGATGGATGTCAAGACAAGTTTCCTTACTAGTTTTCGTAAGGAAAGGTTGTATGCAATACAATCAGAAAAGTTTTGTCAATCCTGAGGATGCTAAAAGGTATGCTAGCTCCAGTGATCCTTCTAAGGACTGGAGTAAGCATCTCGGAGTTGGAATGTACGCTTTGATGAGATGATCAAAGATTTTGGATTTATACAAAGTTTATAAGAAACTTGTATTTCCAAAGAAGTGAGTGGGAGCACTATAGAATTTCTGATGAGTATATGTTGTTGACATATTGTTGATCAGAAATGACGTAGAATTTCTGGAAAGCATATAGGGTTATTTTGAAAGTGTTTTTCAATAGAAAACCTGGATTAAGCTACTTGAACATTGAGCATCGAGATCTATAAGGATAGATCAAAATGCTTAATAATACTTTCAAATGAGCACATACCTTGACATGATCTTGAAGGTGTTCAAGATGAACCAGTCAAAGAAGGAGTTCTTGCCTGAGTTGTAAGGTACGAAGTTAAGACTTAAAACTCGACCACGGCAGAAAAGAGAGAAAGGATGAAGGTCATCCCCTATGCTTTAGACGTAGGCTCTACAGTATGCTATGCTGTGTACCGCACCGAAAGTGTGCCTTGCCATGAGTCAGTCAAGGGGTACAAGAGTGATCCATGAATGGCTCACAGGACAGCGGTCAAAGTTATCCTTAGTAACTAGTGGACTAAGGAATTTTCTCGATTATGGAGGTGGTAAAAGAGTTCGTCGTAAAGGTTACGACGATGCAAGCTTGACACCTATCCGGATAGCTCTGAGTAGAGAGACCGGATACATATAATGGAGCAATAATTTAGAATAGCTCCAAGTAGAACAGTTGTTTGGAATAGCTCCAAATAGAGCGTGGTAGCTGCATCTAGGAGATGACATAGAGATTTGTAAAGCACACACGGATCTGAAAGGTTCAGACCCGTTGACTAAAACCTCTCTCACAAGCAACATGATCAAACATAAAACTCATCGAGTGTTAATCACATAGTGATGTGAACTAGACTACTGACTCTAGTAAACTCTTGGGGTATTAGTCACATGGCGATGTGACCTGTGAGTGTTAATCACATGGCGATGTGAACTAGATTATTGACTATAGTGCAAGTGGGAGACTGTTGGAAATATGCCCTAGAGGCAATAATAAAAGTATTATTATTATATTTCCTTGTTCATGATAATTGTCTTTTATTCATGCTATAAATGTATTATCCGGAAATCGTAATACACGTGTGAATACATAGACCACAATATGTCCCTAGTGAGCCTCTAGTTGACTAGCTCGTTGTGATCAACAGATAGTCATGGTTTCCTGGCTATGGACATTGGATGTCGTTGATGACGGGATCACATCATTAGGAGAATGATGTGATGGACAAGACCCAATCCTAAGCATAGCACAAAGATCAGTTAGTTCGTTTGCTAGAGCTTTGCCAATGTCAAGTATCTCTTCCTTTGACCATGAGATCGTGTAACTCTTGGATACCGTAGGAGTGCTTTGGGTGTATCAAACGTCACAACGTAACTGGGTGACTATAAAGGTGCACTACAGGTATCTCCGAAAGTATCTATTGTTTTATGCGGATCGAGACTGGGATTTGTCACTCCGTGTAAACGGAGAGGTATCTCTGGGCCCACTCGGTAGGACATCATCATATGCGCAATGTGACCAAGGAGTTGATCACGGGATGATGTGTTACGGAACGAGTAAAGTGACTTGCCGGTAACGAGATTGAACAAGGTATCGGTATACCGACGATCGAATCTCGGGCAAGTAAAATACCGCTAGACAAAGGGAATTGTATACGGGATCGATTGAGTCCTTGACATCGTGGTTCATCCGATGAGATCATCGTGGAACATGTGGGAGCCAACATGGGTATCCAGATCCCGCTATTGGTTATTGACCGGAGAACGTCTCGGTCATGTCTGCATGTCTCCCGAACCCGTAGGGTCTACACACTTAAGGTTCGATGACGCTAGGGTTATAAAGGAAGCTTGTATGTGGTTACCGAATGTTGTTCGGAGTCCCGGATGAGATCCCGGACGTCACGAGGAGTTCCGGAATGGTCCGGAGGTAAAGATTTATATATAGGAAGTCCTATTTCGGCCATCGGGACAAGTTTCGGGGTCATCGGTATTGTACCGGGACCACCGGAAGGGTCCCGGGGGCCCACCGGGTGGGGCCACCTGCCCCGGGGGGCCACATGGGCTGTAGGGGGTGCGCCTTGGCCTACATGGGCCAAGGGCACCAGCCCCAAGAGGCCCATGCGCCTGGGGAAACCCTAAAGGAAGAGTCCCAGCAGGGGAAGGCACCTCCTAGGTGCCTTGGGGGGGAGGACTCCTCCCCTGGCCGCCGCCCCCTTGGAGATTGGATCTCCTAGGGGCTGGCGCACCCCCCCTTGGGATCCCTATATATAGTGGGGTAGGAGGGCCTCCCAAACAGACCTTATGCCTTTGGTGCAGCCCCTCCCTCTCTCCCAAGTTCTTCTCCTCTCCCATGGTGCTTGGCGAAGCCCTGCGGGATTGCCACACTCCTCCACCACCACCACGCCGTTGTGCTGCTGCTGGATGGAGTCTTCCTCAACCTCTCCCTCTCTCCTTGCTGGATCAAGGCGTGGGAGACGTCACCAGGCTGTACGTGTGTTGAACGCGGAGGTGCCGTCCGTTCGGCACTTGATCATCGGTGATCTGAATCACGACGAGTACGACTCCATCAACCCCATTCACTTGAACGCTTCCGCTTAGCAATCTACAAGGGTATGTAGCACTCTCCTTCTACTCGTTGCTGGTCTCTCCATAGATAGATCTTGGTGTTACGTAGGAAAATTTTTGAATTTCTGCTACGTTCCCCAACACTCATCCATCACCAATGCAAAAAGATAAGGGCTCAAAGCTGACCCCTGATGCAGTCCTATCTTAATCGGGAAGTCATCGGTGTCGACATCACTTGTTCGAACACTTGTCACAACATTATTGTACATGTCCTTGATGAGGGTAATGTACTTTGCTGGGACTTTGTGTTTCTCCAAGGCCCACCACATGACATTCCGCGGTATCTTATGATAGGCCTTCTCCAAGTCAATGAACACCATATGCAAGTCCTTCTTATGCTCCCTATATCTCTCCATAAGTTGTCGTACCAAGAAAATGGCTTCCATGGTCGACCTCCCAGGCATGAAACCAAACTGATTTTTGGTCACGCTTGTCATTCTTCTTAAGCGGTGCTCAATGACTCTCTCCCATAGCTTCATTGTATGGCTCATCAGCTTAATTCCACGGTAATTAGTACAACTCTGAACATCCCCCTTGTTCTTGAAGATTGGTACTAATATACTCCGTCTCCATTCTTCTGGCATCTTGTTTGCCCGGAAAATGAGGTTGAAAAGCTTGGTTAGCCATACTATCGCTATGTCCCCGAGACCTTTCCACACCTCAATGGGGATACAATCAGGGCCCATCGCCTTGCCTCCTTTCATCCTTTTTAAAGCCTCCTTCACCTCAGACTCCTGGATGCGCCGCACAAAACGCATGCTGGTCTCATCAAAGGAGTCATTCAGTTCAATGGTAGAACTCTCATTCTCCCCATTGAACAGCTTGTCGAAGTACTCCCGCCATCTATGCTTAATCTCTTCGTCCTTCACCAAGAGTTGGCCTGCTCCGTCCTGGATGCATTTGACTTGGCCAATATCCCTCGTCTTCGTCTCCCAGATCTTAGCCATCTTATAGATGTCCCTTTCACCTTCCTTCATGCCTAACCGTTGGTAGAGGTCCTCATATGCCCGACCCCTTGCTTCACCAACAGCTCGCTTTGCGGCCTTCTTCGCCATCTTGTACTTCTCTATGTTGTCTGCACTCCTATCTAGGTATAGGCGTCTGAAGCAATCTTTCTTCTCTTTAAGCGCCTTCTGGACATCATCATTCCACCACCAGGTATCCTTATCTTCGCTTCTCCTTTCCCTGGACACTCCAAACTCCTCCGAGGCCACCTTACGAATGCAAGTCGCCATCTTCATCCACACATTGTCCGCATCCCCTCCTTCCTCCCAAGGGCCCTCCTTAAATACCCTCTCCTTGAACACCTGAGCTACCTCCCCCTTGAGCTTCCACCACTTCGTTCTAGCGACCTTGGCACGCTTATCCCGCTGGACACGAATCCGAAAGCGGAAGTCAGCAACCACCAGCTTATGCTGGGGTACAACACTCTCCCCAGGTATCACCTTACAGTCTAGGCACGCACGCCTATCTTCTCTTCTCGAGAGGATGAAATCAATCTGGCTAGAGTGTTGGCCACTACTAAAAGTCACCAAATGTGATTCTCTCTTTCTAAAGAGGGTGTTAGCTACAATCATGTTGTAGGCTAGAGCAAAGCTTAAGACATCTTCTCCTTCTTGATTCCTGATGCCATAGCCAAAGCCCCCATGCGCCCCTTCAAAACCTATGTTAGATGTACCCACGTGGCCATTGAGGTCTCCTCCTATGAAGAGCTTCTCACCAATCGGTACACTCCTAACCATGTCTTCCAAGCCTTCCCAGAACTCCCTCTTGGTGTTCTCATTGTGGCCTACTTGCGGGGCATATGCGCTGATAACATTGAGAACCAAGTCCTCAGCTACCAGCTTGACCAGGATAATCCGGTCCCCACGTCTCCTGACGTCTACCACTCCATACTTGAGGCTCTTGTTGATCAAGATGCCTACGCCATTTCTGTTTGCAGCCGTCCCCGTGTACCACAGCTTGAAGCCGGTATCCTCCACCTCCTTCGCCTTCTGTCCTCTCCATTTGGTTTCTTGGACGCAAAGGATATCAACACCTCTCCTCACTGCTGCATCAACTAGCTCCCGAAGCTTCCCTGTCAGAGACCCTATGTTCCAGCTACCTAAGCGAATCCTCCTAGGCTCGGCTAGCTTCCTTACTCTTCGCACTCGTCGAGTCAAATGCGAAGACCCTTGCTCATTTTCCACTACATCCGGGCGCCGATGTAGCGCGCCACTAAGGATGCGACGACCCGATCCTCGCTCACTTGCCACCGTATTCGGATCAAGATACGGCGCGCCACTTGGGGGGTGACTGCCCGGCCCTTGCCCATTTTCCACCATACCCGGGTTCCGATGTGGCGCGTCGCTGAGAGGGTTACGCCCCAACGAATTTCTTTTGGGTTTCATCTCCATAAGAGTGGCTGAGTTTTTACGTTGGCTCGCCAAGCCTATCACAACCCTCCTCCTTTACCCGGGCTTGGGACCGGCTATGTTGAGACAACATAGGCGGAGTTCGAGTAGGTAAATGATAAAAGAAATAATTTATAAAGTGTGAATGCTAGCATAGTGCATAAGTTTGATCAATGATAATTCTAATCACCTTTTCTAGCACCATTATATATCATAAACAGTTGCTCATTTCTCATAAAACTTCTCATGATAAAGTAGCAATGAATTCACATGTTATGGTTCAAACAATGCATTCTTTTGAAACTTAACAATCTATGTTCTTAGTCACCAAACAATTGCCATTCATATTGTTTTCTACAAAGTCTAAGAGCTCCACATATTCAATTATCATATAGTCTTCTGTGATTGCTTGTACTCAAAGCATATTTTTAGAACAAATAGTATCAACCGAACACAGAGGAAGATAGGGGGGGTTTAATGCTTCGCCTCCCAACTTACTTATCATAGAGATAATTTTTAATAATAATAATCCATAATCAAATATATTTGACTGGATATATGTGTCTGGATCTTTCCCAACCATATGATGCTTGCCAAGTAGAGAATAACTGAGGTTGGAATAAGAAGTTGACTCAATTTTTTTTTACAGAAAAAGTAAAACATTTGCCCTTTGCAGAGGGAAGCATGGATTTGCTTACATGCCAGAGCTCACTGCTAATACACATAGATGAATACATTTTGGGCGTTGTGCTTTTCCTGTCAATGTCCCGACAAAGGATTTCAATATCCTCCATACGAAACACATTATCGGCGGTTCCCATGAGGAAATGGAAAGTTTACTCCCCGTCTTGGCCGGTGCACCCCTCCTTGGTGGCAGCCCCTCCTCTCCCCTCTACCTATATATACATGAGGTGTTGTCCCTTTCCTATACGCATGTTTTGGAGCCTCCTCTAGTTCCTCTAGTTCTAGTTGATCCTAGTTAATCAATTAGAGCTTGACCTAGATCCTCTAATCCACGTAAATAGAAGCCCGGTGTGGTTCTAATCTCTCCCTTCTAATTCTCCGGCGACGATTAGCTCTGGACGACAAAGCTCTGCCGGATCATGAAGAGCGTACGCTTGCAACCAATTAGAGATGCCGTGCTTTCAATCTTCCGCTCGAGGGATCGTTCGAGGACGGTTCGCGGGATCGTTATCAACGGTTCGAGGGACTCCAAGTGCGGTGTACACTGACTCGTCTACTTCCGCCGCAATACAGAGTCGGTAACTATCAATGATCCAAACGCTATATGCATCTTCATATTGTTCCTAAGTGTTCGTAGGGTGATTTTTTTTGTTTTCTGCTACGTTTCTCAATAATTATAGTGATAAGCCTAATATGGGTACGTTGAGTTTGTGAGTTCGAGCTCACATGATCTCGTATGAACAGGAAAATCCGAAAAAAGTAAATAAAAAACAAAAAAAACTGCTTTTTTTGGCAAGAAACATTGATGTTTTCTCTACAACATGCAATTTTTCACGACGGAATCACATTTGTGGATGTGTGTACTATGTGCACACAAAAAACAAAATTGATGCTCCAAAATTTTAGTGCACATCTCCACAAATGTGATTCCGTTGCCAAAGTTTGCATGCGTGTAGAAAAAATATCAGTGTTTCTTTTACTATTTTTTCGGATTTTACTTTTCATCCGCGATCATGCGAGCTCAAGCTCACAATAGCACTTCCGCAAATATGGTAACTATTCTAGAGTTATTCTAACTAGTCTCCCATGTGATATTCCAATTTTCTTTGAATTAAAGCAGTTTCTATTAGGTGGTTAGACAATTTCCCGTGTGTTGCAATTGGGGTGTAAATATTCTATTAGGTTGACCAGCTATACCTACCCATATTAATGTGATTGCATGGAAAATAGGATTTAATACCTTTTGGTTTTTATTTATTGGCTTATGAAAGAACAAGTCAATAAGAGATGGTGCAGTTGAGGTGGTTTTCTGATGAAAAAACAGAAGATGTTAGGGAAAAATCAAAAAAGAAAGAGGAGGGGAAAATATGTAATGTTTGACGAAGGATGAGTGGACGACAGAATCGCATCTTTTTTAAATGAGAGGTTCCAAGTCTGCTAAAATTAACTTGATCTCCAGCATAATTTGTTCTGTTTTGTACCGGCTATGCAAGAAAATAAAAATTCTTGAAAATCCTTATGGCTTTGTTGCAACTGTATTTAGTCATTTTGTTGTAACTCGGCCATTTCCTCCTTGCTGAAGTTTCTGTGTTCGATCAGGTTTACTAGCAAATATGATCTGATCAAAAATTGGTACTCACTCGCAACAGGAAAGCTCATGGCAGATTCAAACTCCTCCCAAGTCCACTACATCGGTTCGAACCTGCATTCTAGACGCGACAGTGCATCCGATCCAAGCTCGTAAAATTCTCCACTAATTACGTCAATAAAATATCTCAAAACAAACGACGCGACCTGAGAACAAACCCAGATGCATCTTCCTGGGTATACAGGAGAGCAAGCATACCATGGTACTAAACAGACATCAAATTTTTGTACTCCCTCCAATCACAACTAAAGGAGCGTCAATTAATATGGACTGGAGGGAGTAGCTAATTTTGCACAGATTCAGAAGTTGGGCAGAATTTCTCTCTGCAAGACGAAGGCATAATTTAACAGCGTATGTCACATTCAGGAAGGCAATAGATTCATTATAGCACATATACACACTAACACGCATCATGCCAACATAATAAGACAGCTGTTTTACCGACACGGGAAAGTTTGGTATATTGCGACTACGATTGGTTTGATTGCTCACTGGATCACAGCTAAGTTCACAATGTCAGTCTGGTTCGTGTTCTCAAAGGACAGGCAGGTCTGAACTCAACACCTCATTCAGACACTTTTACACATTACCGCCATATGAATTTTGCAAAGGTTTCCTTGCTTCGATATATTTCATGATGGGAAGGCCCAAACTGATGATGTCAAGAACTGCCAGTGTTCTTATGCCAAAAGGATTTGAAAGGCAATTGCGAAAGCCACGACTCGGCGCGTGGAGATCTGCCGGATTGAGAAGCATTTGCGCCAGCAGCAGCATCTTGCCAGAACTTGAGAACATAAAGGCTCTCCTCGTCAGTACACCTCTTCAACAGAACACGCGATGCAAACCCCTTCTCATTCATCAAATGGCATATGCCCAAAGGATCATTATCTTCAAGGGCAATCATGTAGAGACATCCTTTTTCTGACAGCAGCTCGCGCACAGCAGGAAGAATCCGGTCGATCACTTGGCGCCCATTCAACCCTCCAGCCCAAGATGAAGCAATGCCCTTCATCCCGATTTCTTCCTCTGGTGTTGGCACATAAGGAGGGTTCACAACAACCACATCAACCATACCAGCCAGACGTTTCTCAAGACCTGACACAATATCTGTAGCAATAACATCTGCATGAACACCATGGGCTTCAAGTGTTGCTTGAGTTGTCTCCACGGCGTGTTGGTTGATGTCTGTTGCTAGGTACTGGGTCCCAGAGCCTAATTGCCTGAGCATGATGGCTAGAGAAGTGATGACATAACCACTGCCACATCCTACCTCCATGCATAAACTCGGCTGTAGCGTCAGAAGTTGAGCCTTGTCAGAGAGCAGTGCATCAACAAGAGCAAAGGAATCATCACATGGTTCATACACTTCCGGATGGCTTGCAACAAGCTGAATCTGGGCAGTGTTCAATGTCCTTGCTGATGCAGACTGAAAAAAAGAAGCAAGATTAGCATCAAATACTAGCCAACACATTATCTGAAAGAAATACTGGTATGTACTTTAATTTAAAATCTTTTGAAAGAATGTTCAATCATTAGAAGAATGGGGAGAACTCTATGACAGAAAAAGTACAAAATAGATCTTTTGTAGAGGGATGCCTTACTTTAAGGCCTGTTTATCAAGAAATATATTTTATTGCCTTATAAACTGAAGAGACGCCTTGGGATGCTCATGTTTACTCTAACATCCAAAGTTAACATCATGCTCATCCAAAGTTAACAACACATACTTCAAATATCTCCGGGACAATATTTGTTACCCTACAATAAATCCCCACATCCCTCTACTATGGCACAATAAATAAATTTGCTAAAGAAATTTCATTGGCAAGTCCAGATTGATGAGAGGGGAAGCAAACAGGATAAAACATAGGTGAGATACACGACAAAGGAATGAAGTGCACTGAAAACCAAGAAGAGAAACATTTGATGGTTCCAGTACAACTCATTGGCAATGGGGCCAGTATCAGGGTCAGCTAGGGTAAGGGTACATATAAGATAAGTGTGATGTTGGGAAATAAGAGTTCCAACTGGACTGGGTAGGCTATCACAACAAGGCAAACTATCTGAGGTGCTTTTGGGGAGCACTAGAACAAAATCCACCTGTGAATACCACATTTATCTAACAACATCTTGTAGGCATAAGAGCAAAAAAGGCTTGCTGGATTTAGCAAATATTCCTACAGCAAACTACTAGATTCCACAGCATAATACAACACGGTACTAGTACAGTATCACCCAATTTCCTTATTTTCTTAAACAAAGAAGAATCTGAAGATGATTCCCACACACGATAGACTTTAACAGTTGAGAGATTCTGAGACCGCATTCAAGTTCACCAGCTCGATCGTCTGGGTAATGCTCACGCGGGGTTCGATGTCATCGACACCCACCCACCCACCCGCGCCTACCGGATTCATAGTACTCATCGGCTGCCTCCCGCCGGAGATCGAGCAGAGGCCGATCCTAATCCTAGTAAGGAAAATAAAGCAAGGCGGGAGGGTGAGAAGGGCGGGCTGACCTTGCCCCTCTTGGGGAGGGTCCTGAGGTCGCAGCTGGTGGAGAGCTCCGCGAGCTTCCCCTCGACGGCCGACACCGCCGCGCCGTCGCCCGCCGACATGGAGCAACAACCAGACCCGCGACAGACGAGGAAGACACCCCCGCGGCAGGATCAAGACCGCCGGACCCTGCAGCGCGAGCACGAAATCGCGCGATCAGAAACGTATCTGGAAACCTCCAAAGCGCAAAGGGGGGCGGGGGGAACCGAACCTGGCCGGAGGAGCAGCGCTGGAGCCGGAGGGAGCGGCCGGGAGAGGAAGGGGACGGATTTAGAGGCGGCGGGCGGCGGCGGCGGCGGCGGCGATGGGAGGGGGGATGGGGGCGGCCGCCATGGCTGCTGCTGCGGCTGCTGCTGCTTCTGTTCTGGACTTCTAATCTGGTCCAGGGAGGCCTCGTGGGGAACGGAACGGGACGGGTTGGGCTCAGCCTGTTTCCCTCACGGGTCGGACTCTCTTCCTCCTCCCAACTCCCGAGCTGAGTGGAGTCTATCCACTTCGGAAGCGAGCGGAAAAATCTCTCCCCAGTGGTGAAATCCAAAACCCCCACTCCCCCTCGCCGGCCGCCGCCGCATGGCGCTCGTCTCCACCACCACCGTCGCCTCCTCGTCGTCCTACTCCTACCACTACGACCACCCGCTCCGCCCGGTGGCCGCCAGGAGCTGGTGCCGCCCGAGGAGCCGCGGCGGGGGCGGGGGCGGGGGCAGGCTGGCGGTGCTGGCGCGGGCGCGGGGCCAGCTGACGACCACGCCCAAGGAGGAGGCCGCCCCGGCGGCGGCGGGGGCGGGGGAGCGGGGCAGGTACTCGTACGAGGTGGACTCGCTGATCGACCGGCTGAGCAACCTGGCGCCGCGGGGCTCCATCGCGCGGTGCCTCGAGACGGCCAAGCACCGGCTGACGCTGCAGGACTTCGCGGCGGTGTACCGCGAGTTCTCCCGCCGCGGCGACTGGCAGCGCTCCGTGCGCCTCTTCAAGTACATGCAGCGCCAGTCCTGGTGCCGCCCCGACGAGCACATCCACGCCATCGTCATCGGCGTGCTCGGCCGCCAGGGCCCGGCCCTCCTCGACAAGTGCCTCGAGGTCTTCCAGGACCTCCCCGCCGACGCCCGCACCGCGCTCTCCTACACCTCCCTCATCGCCGCCTACGCCCGCAACGCGCTGCACGACGACGCCCGCGCCCTGCTCGACCAGATGAAGGCCCAGGGGGTCGCCCCCACCGCCGCCACCTACAACACCGTGCTCGCCGCCTGCGCCCGCGCCGCCGACCCGCCCGTCCCCTTCGACATGCTCCTCGGCCTCTTCGCCGAGATGCGCCACGACCCTTCCCCGGCCGTGCGCCCCGACCTCACCACCTACAACACGCTCCTCGCCGCTGCCGCCGTGCGCGCCCTCAGCGACCAGTCCGAGATGCTGCTGCGCACCATGCTTGAGGCCGGCATTATTCCGGACACCGCGTCCTACCGCTACATCGTGGATGCCTTTGCCAATGCCGGCGACCTCTCCCGTGTCGCCGAGCTGTTCCGCGAGATGGCGGACACAGGGCACACGCCGGACCCCTCCGCGTATCTCGGGCTCATGGAGGCTCACACCCGGATTGGTGCCACCGCTGAAGCTGTGGCCGTGCTGCGGCAAATGCAGGCTGATGGCTGTGCGCCCACGGCTGCGACATACCGTGTCCTGCTCGATCAGTATGGAAAACAGGGGAGGTTCGATGGCGTGCGTGAGCTCTTCCGTGAGATGAGAACGGCTGTACCTCCAGACACGGCCACCTACAATGTGCTCTTCAATGTATTCGGTGATGGCGGTTTTTTCAAGGAGGTGGTGGAGCTCTTCCATGATATGCTTCGTACGGGGATAGAACCTGACATGGAGACCTGTGAAGGTGTCTTGGCTGCGTGTGGTCAGGGTGGTCTCCATGAGGATGCAAGAGAAGTTCTTGACTATATAACCAAAGAAGGAATGGTGCCTACTGCAAAGGCCTACACTGGCCTAATTGAAGCCCTTGGTCACGCAGCTATGTATGAGGTCAGTCTACGAACCAAATACTGCTGTAGTATAATATATGACTCACTTTTAAGATAACCCTTTTGTGATGCAAATCTAATATTTCCTTGATACTCTCTTTTGGTATTCAGGAGGCCTATGTTGCATTCAACATGATGACTGAAATCGGTAGCTTGCCAACGATAGAGACCTACAATTCTCTTGCAAATGTGTTTGCCAAGGGCGGGCTCTTCCGGGAGGCTGAGTCCGTCTTTTCTCGGATGACCAACAGTGCTGGCATTCAGAAAAGCAAAGATTCATATGATGCCCTCATCGAAGCGTACTGCCAGGGTTCACAGTTGGATGACGCAGTGAAGGCATACATGGAGATGCGCAAGTCTAGGTTTAACCCTGATGAACGCTCCCTTGAGGGGGTACTCAATGCCTACTGCATAGCAGGTGTTATAGATGAGAGCAAAGAGCAGTTTGAAGAGATCAGATCCAACATGACTGTGCCTAGCATTATTGCTTATTGCATGATGTTGTCACTATATGCAAGGAACGACAGGTATTGGTCAAACAGAACTATTCGCCTTTACAATCTGTCAAACTTCTGTGCTCCTGAACATTGCTGACTGTTCAAATGCAAACATTGAAACGAAATCTGTGTCAATCATGCTTTACTATTTCTGTTAAAAGATGTACAAACTTTGGATCTTCAGTTAGATAAATCACAAAGCTGGCCATCAACTTACTGCCTCTAAACAAGCAGACTAGCTCACTGAGCAATAGGACAAGAGATTTACAAACTCTGGACCTTCAGTTAGAGACCGGTCATCTTTTTATTTTATTTTAAGATTGCTAATCAAAGTTTGAACTAGCAAGGGAACATAAATCCAAACAACCATATGTTGCTCGTCTGTTCTTTCAGTTAATATGATATGGCATATGCATGTCATTCTGTACTATGGTATTTGTTGCTTGGAGTTTTTACATTCTTACTTGCATTTTCAGAAATTGTATTGTTCTTTAAAGTATTGGTTTAACTTCTAGAAACCACATGTTTTAATTATGGTCTTTGATGGGTTTGACTCCAGAGTTATTATGTGATCATGCCCTTGCGTTTCCATAATGATTTGGGCTGGGATTTCTTCCCTGTTTCCTTGTGTGTGCTATTTCTGGTATTTATCATGCTTAAATCGTTTGGGTCTACTGACCTAGGTATGACCTGCATAATACTGGCAACATTGACATAATACATAGCCAGAAGTAAAATGATTTGGTGCATGCATACTTGTGTTTGTTGCAGCTTAAATCGACATAATATATAGCCAGAAGTGACCTGCGATTTATCTTTTCTTTAGTTCTTTTTCAGCTTACAGTTTTTCTTAAAATGCTTCTAATGTGATATTACTGCACTGTAATCGATTTATGTTTACAGGTGGGCTGATGCTTATGATCTGCTGGAAGAAATGAAAGCAAATCGTGCTAGTAATACACATCAAGTCATTGCTTCCATGATAAAAGGGGAGTACGATAATAGCTCCAATTGGCAAATGGTTGAATACGTCCTTGACAGCAGTAACTTGGAAGGATGTGACTACAGCTTACGATTTTTTAATTCTCTCCTTGACGTGCTTTGGTGGTTCGGCCAAAAGGCTCGGGCTGCAAGGGTTCTAGATCATGCAGTAAGTTATGGGCTCTTCCCTGAATTATCCCGTGACACCAAGCTGGTCTGGTCTCTAGATGTACATAGGTAATGTAATTTTCTAATTGCAGCCTTTTCATTTACTGGTTCAGTTTTATATTTGTCAGCAGTCTTTACTAGGTTTGTTTACATTTCAGGATGTCCGTTGGTGGGGCATTAGTGGCTGTGTCAGTATGGCTCAATAAACTTTACACCAGACTAAAAAGAGAGAAAGACCTTCCCCAACTGGCCTCTGTTGTTGTATTGTAAGCTTTCTGGCTAAGTCAATGTTCCTTTCCTATTGTCGTGTTCTGTTTCTATATTATGGTATCTTTATTTATTCTCTAATTTCTCTGGAATTGGTTTATTGATCGATGTGCTCGCAAAAAGGAAGTTGATCATAAGCTGCTGTGACCATGCTTTCTATTAGCAGTCCAGTGTTAGTTCTACTTGAATGTAGGGCTGCAGCCAAAAAAAAAAGAACTGTAAACATATTCCACAGAATAGAAGCACTCCCAGAAGAAAATGTTCGCAAAAAAATAGAAGTTGATTTTAAGCTGCTTCAATAGATTATACTATATCATTTCCGCAGAGCAAAGTCCCTTTGTAGGAATCATTCGACATCCTTATAGATAATTATCCCATGATTAAATTTTCACAGAAATAATTAACCTTTTTTTGGAATGTTGAAATAATTAACCTTTTGTAACAATACTTTTCTCTTGTTCTACTTTGGTCTGACAGCGTTTTGACTTCCAGGAGGGGGGAAATGGAGAAAAGCACCGTCACAAGAGGACTGCCGATCTCAAAAGTCGTGTACTCCTTTCTCAACGACACGCTGTCGGCATCGTTCCATTACCCAAAATGGAACAAGGGGCGAGTCATATGCCTGAAGTCCCAGCTGAAAAAGCTGCAGGCGGCCATAGATTCCTCGAACGGCGCGGCCGTCCCCGGCTTCGTCCACATGACGGACTCCCGCCTGCCGTCCCCTGGCTCGAAGGTGTACACCCGGGAGCCCCAGGTGGAGAACGGCTCGGCCCATGCCCATTCCACTGCTGAATCGTTGGTAGAAGAAGAAGAAAAGGAGTCGGAACTCCTCGCGCTGTGAGCTCCCAGGGTTGCAGATACGGTACTATCTGGTTTTGAGCCAAGGGGAAGACGAGGCGCAGAATAGCAGTTTTGGGGTTTGGGCATCCAGTCTGTTCAGATCTTCACGCCGCGCGACAAGAACTGACCATACCACGCTTTTGCAGCGGCTTCCTTGCTTCGGTGATACCCGGTGGGTGCTGCTGCTGCTGCTGCTGAGAATTTTGCGCATCTTGCCCAGAACAGCTCTACTTGCAAGAGCTCCTGCCACCTTGGACAGTGCAGGAATTCAGGTTCATCTCAGGATTTTAGCGCTCTGTAGGTAGGACCAGATTACGCACGTTTGTTGCTAGCAATAGTTGGCTCATTTCCTCTATAGACGCTAGGAGTCATGTAGAACTGCATGATAACTGTTGTATGTAAGCTGCTGGAGTGCTGGTGTTTAAGAGTTTAAACATCTTGTAATACACGTTTATTTAGACAATTTTGGTAAATCTTTTTGTTTTTTTTTCTTTGCAATGCACCTAGCTCAGATTCTTGTATTCTACTCCCTCCGTTCCGAATTACTTGTCGCACGTATGGATGTATCTAGATGTATTTTAGTTCTAGATACATCCATTTCAGCGACGAGTAATTTAGAACGGAGGGAGTATTAGTGTATTACATGTGCATGAAGTGAGAATGATGGAGTATTTACTACATGTCATGTCACATATGTGAGTTTAAAATGATGAATCCCCTAAAAAGGTAAAAAAAGAAGTTAAAGAGGTTGAAGATATAGGTCTTTTTAGGGGCAATGAAGGTTAGGGGAGCGTGTGTCATTGCCATGTTTTTTGTTTTGAGAAAATGTGTGTCACTGGCATGTGGGACCATCCTTGCGATTTCCTAGTTTTTTTTTTTTGATGATGCGATTTCCTAGTTTTTTTTTTTGAGGGAACGGGAGAGCTTTATTGCATATTAATGTTTATAGGGATACAAAACGGGTCCGGAGGCTCTGTGAACCGGACATGTCTACCCCCATGCAGGGAGGCTGCATATTTAGCTAGAGCGTGAGCGTCCCTATTTGACTCTAGTCGTTCGTGGTCGAAACTGACCATCTGAAAGCTATCTTTCCGCCTATCTACTTCTTTCAGGATAGCACCATAAGCTGTCATTCTGTTGCCTGAGTTAATGTTTTTGATGACACTTAAGCAGTCTGATATTATAAGCACTCTAGAAACCTGTAGGTCAGCAGCCAAAGCCATAGCTTCACATATTGATTGTGCTTCGAGGGCTTCAGGATCAGTCATTCCAGCTTGCACCACAGCCAAAGCACCTTGAAAGATGCCTTGGTCGTTGCGGCATACAGCTGCTGCTGCTCCCACTTGCCGATCTTTAGATAATCCACCATCGGCATGTATCTTGGCTACGCCCGTAGCAGGAGGTGTCCAGCAAATTGAAGGAACAAGGATTCTTCCTCCGGCCTTTTTCAACTGACGATTCCTTATTCGTGCATCTACTACGTCAGCCATAAACCTTGTGACAAATGCATGCGTAGACAATGGAGCTTGAAATTCCTCCTCATGGATCGCCCTTCTTCTTGCCCACCAAACTGCCCACATAATCACCAGCGTCCGTGCAAAAATTTTCGGCTCCAAATTTCTGCTCAGCTCAAAGAGCCATAGCTTAGCATCCGGTGTTTCGTCTATGACGATGGACGAGTACAACTCCTGATCAGAAATAGCCCAGACTGCTCGGGCCATATTACAGTCTAGGAGAGAATGCCTCCAAGTATCAATTGCCGCGCCGCAGAACACACAAGCTGCTGTAGTTGCCATATGGCGATGATGCCTTACCTTGCCTGTAGGTATAGACGAACGTGCAAGTCTCCAGGCAAACATCTTCAGTTTCGGTGGCAATAGCACACCCCAGAGCCTCTTCCAACCTGCTTGCTCTTCTTCTCTATTAGAGGTTTGTGGCGCCTTATCTATCCATGCTTCACGCTTCCACTTCTTTTCCATAATCATTCTATAAGCAGATCAGACTGAAAACTGTCCATGTTTCTCAAAGTGCCAAGCCCAGAAATCTGGCTGCTGCATATGGCTGATCGGAATGCATCGTATAGCTTCAACATCCATGGGAAGGAAGTTTGCACGTAATCTATCAAGGTCCCGGCTGCGAGTGGCCTCCACCATTAACTCCGACACAAACTCAGGTGGTTTTCTTGCTTGCATACACACAGGCTGCAGCAAATGATCACGTGGGATCCAGTTATCTTCCATAATCCGTGTGGACGTTCCGTCTCCAATGCGCTTTATAAGTCCCTGAATAAGGATATCTCTTCCATCACATATGCCTCGCCATACCTGTGAGGGTGATCCCCCTAGTTCAGCCGACAAGAATGAGCTTTGAGGAAAGTACTTTGCCTTCAGGATGCGGGCACTAAGCGAGTTAGGATTCTGGAGCACTCGCCACGCCTGCTTAGCAAGTAAACATAGGTTGAAGATCTCCATATCGCGGAATCCTAGGCCTCCCATGTATTTCGGCATTGATATTTCATCCCAGGAAACCCAAGCATTTTTCCTTTCTCCCTTCTTGCTTCCCCACCAAAAATTTCTAATTAGCGAAGTAATATGTTGGCACAATCCTCTTGGGAGCCTGAAACATGACATCGAATATGTCGGTACTGATTGCGCAACGGACTTAATCAGAATTTCTTTGCCTGCAGTAGCAAGGGTTTTCTCAATCCATCCCTGCACGCGCTTCCACACCCTATCTTTCAAATATCCAAAAACACCATTTTTCTGTCTCCCAACATCTGCGGGTAAACCCAAGTATTTCTCATTGAGAGATTCTTTCTCAACTTGGAGTATTTGCTTTATCACCAATCTCCTATCCTCTGGGCACCCTTTTCCAAAATAAATGGAGGACTTAGCCAAATTGACCCTTTGTCCCGATGCATCACAATATCTCCTTACCGAGTTCTGCACCCAATTTGCTCCATCTACCGTGGCCTTCATAAACAGGATACTATCGTCTGCAAAAAGAAGATGATTAACAAGAGGTGCATCCGGTGCCACTTTTATTCCGGCTGAAACTACTTCATCTCGTTTCAGCAAGCATGAGAGCCCCTCTACAGCTAGTAAGAATAAGTATGGTGATATCGGATCTCCTTGCCTAATCCCCCGTGAGGGTTTAAATTCCTTTGATGCTCCTCCATTAAACAAGATAGAATAGGTTACAGATGTAACACCATTCATCACAAGCTGAACAAAGCGTGGGGCCAAACCAATTTTTCTCATGATGGCATCAAGATACCGCCACTCTACTCGATCATACGCCTTCATCATATCTAGCTTCAGTGCACAATGGGAATTTAACTTGCTCCTTTTTGTTTTCATGAAATGAAGACATTCATAAGCACAGATAATGTTATCCGTGATAAGACGACCAGGGACAAATGCTGACTGTTCCTCGGAGACAATATCCGGCAAAATTTTCTTCAACCTGTTAGCTAGTACCTTGGACACAATTTTGTATATCACATTGCACAAGCTAATCGGTTGATATTGCGAGAGAGATGTTGGGTTTGATACCTTGGGGATAAGAACAATGAACGTCTTGTTGATCTCTATCGGATTATCATCTCCATTTAACATAAGCAGCACTATCTTGGTCACTTCTGGACCACAAATATGCCAATTCTTCTGGAAAAAATGGGCGGGAAACCCATCTGGCCCCGGGGCCTTTGTAGGAAACATCTGAAAGAGCGCCTCTTTTATTTCCTTCTCCGTATAAGTAGCAAGCAAAATCTGATTCATATCAGGTGTTACACGACAAGGAACATGTGATAAAACCTCCTCTATCCCTATAGTACCTTCAGACTTGAACAGAGTTTCGTAAAATTCAGTGGCCATTGCTTCTAACTGCACCGGGTCCTCACACATTGACCCATCTGCTCTTTGAAGCTTTTCAATTCTGTTTTTCTTCCTCCGGGAGTTTGCTTTATGCTGAAAGAATTTTGTGTTTCGATCTCCCTCTTGGAGCCACTGAATCCGAGCACGCTGACGCCACATAATTTCTTCGCGGTAGTTTAGTTCAGCTATTCTTTCTTGGAGTTTCAGTTCGGAATGTGAAGGGCCCAGCCTCCCCTCAGCGGATCGAAGTGACTCCAATTCTTTGCGTAGCCTGCGAAGTTCAGCTCGCACCGAACCAAAAGAGCTCTTGCTCCAGGAGCAAAGCGTACTTGCCATTTGCTTGAGCTTTTTCACCAAATCAACAGTATTTGAACATACATTACTTGCCCATGCGCTGTCAACTACAGCCTCAAAACCATCATGTCGTTCCCACATCACTTCATATCGGAACGGCCTATCTAATGCAACTTGCCCATTAGATGCTTCCGGGTCATTCATTAGTAAAATCGGGGAGTGATCAGACCGGGAGGCCACAAGATGTCTAACCTTTGCCATAGGAAATAATGTGCACCAGTCTGTGGAGGCCAAGGCCCTGTCAAGTCTAACACGACAGTACTGTCCTCCTTGAACCTTACGCTCAAATGTCCAATCCAATCCCACAAACCCCAGGTCGGTCAACCCACAGGTATCAACATCCCGGAATGCCTGAATTTGCCCCATATCTCTGTCATTCGGCCCCATCTGTTCTTCCCGACGCAAGACTTCATTGAAGTCACTAATATTAACCCAAGGCATATCCGAGTCAGCTTTAAGGAATCGCATCATGTTCCAGGTAAGATGTCGGAGGCTTCTGTTCGCTTCTCCATACCAGCAGGTAAGCCGCCAAGGATCATTGCCCACCTCTTTTACTGTCATGTCTATATGATACTTCGAATAGTTTCTTAACGTCAGATCGACCGAATTTTTCCAATAGATACACAGGCCACCACTGCGGCCTGAACTACCAACTCCAAAAGCGTTATCAAACCCTAGCGTACTTGCCAAACCTTCCACACGGTACTTTGCTATCTGCGTCTCCACAACACAAAGCACTGTCGGCGCACACTCCCGCGTGATGTCGCGCAACTCATGAACTGTCGCGGGGTCGCCTAACCCACGACAGTTCCAGCAGAAGGTATTCATTGAGCCCGGCGGTCCTCCCCATGAGAGGCCGCCAATTTTTCCAAATTACTTGCCTTAGCATTCTTCGCTGGAGACGACCCCAGCCTTCCTTTCTTCCTATCCCTTGGTGGGACATATGTAGGCGGAAGTGGTGGGACAGCAGCAGCAGTTTGAGCATCCACTGCAGCCTCCCTTCTTCGCGCATCAGACCCAAAGCGACATGGATTCCTTCCATGGTCTCGGCCTCTTCCGCTCCTGAACCCTCCTCTTCCTCCCGACAATGGAGGCATGCTTGGCAATGACTTATGCCAAACACCCGAGGAGCCAATATCAAAGCACCACATAGATAAAAACCTCCCATGCGATCTGACACCACCGTCGGCTCCGTCGCCGCCAAAGCCCAAAGGCCGGGCGGACGGACCAGCCGTTCCCTTCTTCAGCCCCAAGGATGGTACTAGGATACCGACGCGGATCATGTGCCGGACAGGTACGAGAAAACTCAACGGCGGCAGCGCCGCCGGAGTACTGAAAACCCTAGTCGCCATGGCGACGAGTAGATTGTCTGAAAATTCGCACTAGTACTTGCCTCCTCTGTTTCTGTGTATGCGATTTCCTAGCTGAAACGAGGCTTTGTTTCACTGGGCTGATCTACAGGGTGGGTTGCGGCCCATAGAGGAGATGGGCTGAACGAAAAAAATAAGCCCAACAGGCTGCCTATGTTCCCGGCGCCCCGTCCCCGTCCCTATCCCTGGTTCCCCTCTGCTCCCTCTCCGGCTCCCCCGATCTGAAGTCGCCGCCAGCCGCCAGCCGCCTCCCGCCTGCCTCCGGGGTCCGTGCCTCGCCACCCACTCGCCGTCGCCGCCTCCCCTTGTCTCCGTGCCCCGCCTCCGCCCCCGCCGCGCTCTTCCTCACGCGCTGCTTCCGCGCCCGCGCGCTCCACCGCACCCACCCGCCCGGTCCTGTTCGGCGGTCCGGCGGTGTGCAGGCGTGACCGCGCGTTCCGTGCACCCTGCCCTGCACTACAGCAAGCAGCCAGCCTGCGGCCACCAGCTACCACCCGGCCCTCCCTCCGCCCCACGACTAAACACAGCACACAGGTACGGCTATCTATCAACATTCCCCAATTTTCCCAGTGTCTGATTCAAACCCTACATGTTGATCGATTCATTTTCCGCTGTTCTGTTATGATTCATACCGAAGACTGAGAGGATGTACTGTAATTTTTTTCTTATACTAGAATTGTTGAAGAACTGGTAGGTATGTACTAATGTAGGCTTCTTTTATGCAAAACTGAGACTTGTATAATTGAGAATTTTAGTGTGTTTGCAAGACCATATTGACCTATATCTACATGCTACTGGTAAATTTATTAGAACGTTCACATGTCATATTTGTTGTCAATTTTGTGTAGGTGGACCACCCTTTTTAAAATTCCTACTTAGATCCAGCTACCGGAGAGCGGAACCGTGCCTGCCCAAGATGGGAATGGAGGAGTCGGCGGGGGGCGCCGCGAGGCAGGCCAAGGAGTCGCTGGAGCTGGCGTTCCAGATGTCCCAGATCCTCGACACCGGCCTCGACCGCCACACCCTCTCGCTGCTCATGGCGCTCTGCGACCGCGGCGCCAACCCGGAGGCCCTCGCCGCCCTCGTCCGCGAGCTCTCCTCCACCGCTCCCCCGGCCCCCGCCACCCCCACCGCGCCCGCCTCCAACGTCGTGGCGGCCCCGACCGCTCCCTCGCTGTTCCCCTCCGGCTTTCGCCAGCTCTAGGCTACTAGGGTTCGTGCCCTCGACCGCTTCTTCTTTTTCCTCCCAGATGACACCGCTTGTCACTTGATCGCCTTGTACGTGTGCACCTAGGCCTTCCATCCTGTATGCTGAAACTGGTTCCTGATTTGTATTCTCAAGATTGATAATGCCAGGGGGTCTGTGTCAAACTCTCTCACACTCTAGCAAATGATTTTCTCTTCTGTTTTCTGAAATCGCTTCCTGGTGTGTATCCCCAATATTGATAATGCAATGGAATCTGTCAAATTCTGTTATCCACATTCTTGCACATGGATTCATTCATTGGAATTATCTATATCGTTATGACACCAATTCAAGATTGCAGAGACGAATTTGAAATACAGTCTACTTATTTGGATCACCTGTATAATTGTGAATTCCATGTTTAAGTGACTCGAAACATGCCCATGAGTAGAATTGTTGTTATGTCAATGTCCCTTGTTCTGAAGGCATCCCAATTAGTAGCTCTTCTTTATCATTCGTTTGGTTGTGGTGTAGGCACACGTGTTTCAATCGCTGCTAGATTCATTATATTCAAGGACTGAGAATTTGAACTTACCCTTCGTTATGTTATTCTTTTCTTTATCACTAATGTTTATACAGTAGTAAAATGATCACCGAGTTAGCTCATTGTCCTTGAACAAAGGTGAAAGCAAATGGAAATACTTTACACAGTTAGCCGGCCTATGCTCCTCACCAATGGTTGTAAGGTTTGGTTGCATCATTATTGTGAGGTTTCAAATACTTTACAAAGTCAACCTATGCCTCTCCCCAATAGTGTATGCGGGCTGGCCTGCCCATCGTAGAATTGTGAGTTCGACATTTTAACTACAGGGACCGTGCTCATGAGCAGAGTGGTTGTTGTGTCAATGTTCTTTGTTCTAGACTAGAGGCATCCTAGTTAGTAGCTCTTCTTTGTCATTGGTTTGGTTGAGGTACATGCACGGATGTTCCAACAACTGCTGGATACATCAAATTCAAGGACAGCATTCGAGTTCACCCTTTATCAAGTTATTGTTTTCTTTATCACTCTGGGATTAAAGGTGAAACTGCTTCACAAATCCATCACATGCTTCTCACTGGTGTATTATTCAAGTTTGCTCATCGTATTTTTCGTCTTGTTTCCTGATGTTGGATAAATCTAATAGTCAAGCAGTAGTCCTGTATCCAATGAAGTTGTATTTTCAAGAACAAAAAAATGTACTGGTATACTGCAGCTTACCTGTCTGAAATTTCAATCAATGGGCAGCCACTTAAGTACCACCTGTTTTTTTACAGCATTCTCAATATTACCTTCCAGCTCATATTTCATTGGTTTAATCGATCCAATAATAGTCTCCATGTGCTTGAAATCCAAGAGGACTTAGATTTTACCGGATGCCATCCCATAACCTTTTCTCCAGATTATGTAACCTTGTCATCACTCATTCAGCAGGTACTGAAGACTGGATGCAACTGACATTCTCGATTCGAAGTCGGACCAAATCCGATACTTGGCTTGCTGGAAGGGCCGGATGAGCTTTGGTCAGGAGGAAACAAATCTTGCTCTGGAATGCACTCACGATGCTGTTTCCACAAGAAAAAGTTGTGGCTCATTGAGTTCCTGTAAATTGGCATCTTTCTTTGCTTGACTTGGACACCACTGTAGTAATCATGATGGCCACTACCTCTTCATCCATGGTCAGTCTTATACTCCCATCGCTGTATGCATCAGCTGGACATCTGGTGTTGTGTCGATTATCCTCTCGTTGACGATGGTGTCGTGCTTATCTGAAAGGAACACGCCATGGCCTGGTGGCCATGAATCGAGCTCCCGTTTTCGGGATAACAGTCAAAAAGCTATGAAAAATGATGACATCTCTTGTTGAGGCTGAGAATCCACGGCACAAATTTTACTCCTGCTCATCTTCAACAGTTGCTGTCGGTTTTCTTCACTCGTCTTCAGGCATTGTATGTGCTGATGACACTAGCGCCGTCTTGGCATGAATATGGAGGGAACTCTTTCTACTGCTGCTTAGTTCATGCAGGGGCACCTGTACCTGCAACGGTGTATTCTATAGTACAATACAAGTGTAAATTAAACACCTCCATATTAAATTACAACCATCCCAAGCGCGGCCTTAACCGAGTGTTAGGCGGGTAAGCCAATGTACAAGCGTTTTGTTGGAGCCACGTCTTCTTAGGCTAGTCATAGTGGGAGTAACTTAGCAAGTAACATAGTGCACTCCGAGAAATTTTTGCTTATGTGGCATGTGTTAATGAGAAGTGGTAACATAATATGTTACTGTAACATAGTGCTTTCCAAGACAAGATGAGTCTACAAGCTAATTTATGAAGTCCTCTATGACACTACTACTATGGGCATGCTTGGATCCAAGGGACTATTTTTAGTCTGACTAAAACTAGTCTCTTTTAGAGGCTAAAGTTCCAATCACCCCTGACTAAAGAGAGGCTAGAACTAGTCTTGAGACTAACAAATTTTAGTCAGGGGAACCCTACTAAAATGTGGATTAGTCCTCTCTCTCCTCATTTAACTCCCCTCCTTTAACATATGTGAGTTCTGGATTGGAGAGTTTGGAGGATAATAAATGCTCATTAACTCGATTTTAGTCTATTTAGTATTTGTATCCAAGCATGGGTGAGACTAGCAAGTTTTAGTCCCACTACTTTTAGTCATGGGACTAAACCGTATCCAAGCACCCTCTATGTTACTTTGCACTATGAATGTAGTAACTTAGGGTATGTTTGGTTCTAGGCCTTGCATTGCCACACTTTACCACACATTTTTGCCAAGTTTGCCTAAGGTTAGTTCATCAAAATGAGAGTCACAAGTTGGCAAGCCTAAGAGAATCTTGCCACATTTTTTGTGTGTATGCCATGTGGGGCCCTAGTGTGGCTTGCCTAAGGTGTGGCTTGAACCAAACACTCACCTAAATTAGTCAAACTTGCCTAACCTTAGGTGTGGCAACCTTTGGCAAAGTTAGTCACAAACCAAACAATCCCTTAGACTAGTGTCATATGCATGACACTAGTATAAATTACTCCACACTATGATCAGCCTTAGTTCCTTACTGCGTCTATCACAGACTCGGTCGCTAGATCGCCTTTTGTCATAAGTGCGGCGACCAATTAAGCCATCACAAATTGTGGCAGGGACGCAAAAGCATTGCCGAATGTAGAATGCAACCAAACATGTTTGCTGTTGTGATATGCGCCTTTTCCCATTTTGCCAAGTACTGTATGTGCTATCCTCAAAAAGTACTGTATCAACTCAAAAAAAAAAGTACTGTGTATGCGCTGGAGAAGTGTATGGGTTGCCTCATGTTTGGCACCGGAATTTGCCAAACAGTGCCCATGTCTCGGTCGGTCGGACGGACGGGACAAGTGGCCGAGCCGGAAGAAACGGATCCGACGCCGAAGATGTGCTTCGGGCCGGCAGGGTAGGGTAGGCCGGGTCGGCCTTTCTGTAGCCTGCCTTTTCCGGCCCTGTGGGCCGAGTCACCCCGCAATTTGAGGCCATTTTCTATGCGACCCCAACCGAACCAGGCCACCGTCGGGTCGCACTGTGTGACGAGCGAACCAGGGGCGGGCGGCGCAGGGTTAGGTTGCGACCGGCGGCGGCGATCGGAGGCGGGGCGTCGGAGATCAGATGTCGCAGAAGCGGCAGCCGGAGGAGGGCGAGCGGCCGCGCTGGGGAGGCTGCGGCGGCGGCGGCCCGGCCGAGTCGGGCGGGAGCTCCTCCCCCGGGGAGCCCAAGCGGCAGCGGGTCCCCGCCCTCCGCGAGTAAGCGTCCATCCCCTTCCCTTTCGCGACCTCGCGCTCTCGATTGGAGTCCCTCGGTTTCGCTGATTGGACTGCCTTCGTTTGGGCAGGGTCATCACGGAGGTGATGCGGAAGAGCAGCATCGAGAAGCTCTTCTCGTCGATCGAGCCCCTCATCCGGAGAGTGGTGAGCCGCCCGTCTCCTGTGCCTCGTTTCCGTGTTTTTCCCCGTCCCAAATCCTCGTTTCCTTCCGCTGTATCACGACAAATTCGCAGGGCGTGTGCTCCGTCTGATCTGCGTCTCCTCTCTTTTCATTTCCTTGGGCCTAGGATTATGACGCGTTTGGCCGCCTGGTATCTGAATTAATATAACTGCCAGGAATCCATTTTCTACATCGCTTATTGAGTCTTGAGTATGCAAGAATCAGAGACTCCGCAGACCCGTAAATTTGGACTGTGGGATTACAACGAACCTTTAGGTATTGATTTAGGAACCGGCGGTTGATATTGAGTAGATCTGAAATCGCACTTTTGAGAACGCTCTTCATGGCAGCCACTATCTGCAGAGTAGTGAGGAGCCTACACAAGCTGTTTCTCCCCCCATTTCCTTCAACCGTGCCACAAAATTTTGTAGGATGTGCTTCTTTTAATCTGCATCTCCTACAATTATGATGTGCTGGGTGACATGGTTTCTGAATTAAACTTAGGTTACTTAAATTGATGCTCAATATTGCTGCTGTCAGGAGTCCATCTTGTATTAGTTCCTGTATTTGCATCAGTTTTGAAGACCAAGGAATTAGGAACTCAGAAATCTTCACCAAGAGATATTGTAGTTAGTTCATCAATTAATTTAAGAGGGGGTTCTTATTTAATAGATGTCAATCATGCCTTTTAGAAGTCACTAATGAATTAGTTTTCCTAGTACTGTATTGTTCTACATTCAGAACCATTCAGACCCTGGAAGACTAAGCAATGATTCATTCGTATGACATTTTGTTATTCATTTTCAGAAGATAATATTTTCAGCCAAAGCTGTTGCTTGCATCATAAAGCTTGACCTAGCCAGTTCTGTTTTCAGCCATGTTTTCGTTTTAAGTTGTTCAGTGGTGGCCTTTATGCTTAATTGAAGTTAATTTTTTAGGTTAAAGAAGAAATTGAGTTGGCCCTCGCAAATCATGCTGCTATGATGACAAGGTATTGTGCATGACACCTTTTGACAAGTTTTTAGGTTCGTAAACTGATGCAGCTTTATCTAACCACCTTGTTTTTCCTTTTTCATTAGAAGTCCCACATACACCGTTCCATCTACATCGAAAAATTTGCAGCTCCAATTCACAACTAGGCTTTCTCTTCCAATTTTTACTGGCTCCAAGGTTGAAGGCGAGGGTACCTTAAGTATTGCTCTAGTTGACACTTTGACCAGAGATGTTGTAGTAATGGGCAAGGAGTCCCTGTTGAAGGTTGAAATTGTAGTTCTAGAGGGTGACTTTGAAGACGGAGAAGGCAATGACTGGACAGTTCAGGAGTTCAATAATAACATCGTTAGAGAAAGACAAGGTAAACGGCCCTTGCTTTCTGGAGACGTGTTTGTTGGCCTTGATAGAGGCATTGGTACAGTGGGAGATGTATCATTCACAGATAACTCCAGCTGGACACGCAGCCGAAAGTTCAGGTTAGGTGCAAGAACTGAGGATGGTTGTTATAATGGCGTAAGAGTACGGGAAGCAAAAACTGAATCGTTTGTGGTAAAGGATCATCGTGGAGAATGTGAGTTCATGCAGCTTTCAATTGTCATTAGTTTCTTGCACCCCTTCCTGTGCATCTGATAAGTTTCATTATTTTAGCATAGCATCCTTTAAATTGACAACTGCACATAGAAATATAAGCACATGAATTCCTTGCTGCAATCTAGATTTGTTAGAACACAGTATCTATGATAGTCATAGTAATAAAAATTTGCTTTCAAGGCAATGATTTTGACCAACTTAGTTTACTCTTACTGCTAATGATTGACCTATGTCATCGCTTCATCGTCTCAAATGCTACCAAAATGGACAAATTTAAATGCCTCACTTGTTATATTTTGTTCCCCTTTCCCAGTGTACAAGAAGCATCACCCACCAGTTCTTGAAGATGAGGTTTGGAGACTGGAGAAGATCGGCAAGGAAGGAGCTTTTCACAAGCGTTTGAATAAGGAGAAGATAGTTACAGTCAAAGATTTTCTCACTTTATTGCATCTTGATGCTCCTAGGCTTCGGAAGGTACTATGCACCCTTTTGCAAGGTTTACAGAATTTGCTTATGTATTCTATTTCTATACTCTTTGTAGAGTTTATACAAGCTGTTGATGACTAGTTCCATTCTGTCCAAGGTTGACATGTATATTTATACCGAACGTGTTAGACAGCATTATTTTGTAAATCATTGAATTAGGAAAAACTGGAACCATCAAACTGCATTATGTGTAGGAGTTCCTCATTTGGATGGATCAACTGTATTTTATCTATGGTAGTGTAAATGAGGTGTGGCATGTTGTTGCAGATGATAGTGGTGGCTCAAAAAATATGTAGATTTCCTAACCAACTCTAATGTTAACATTGTGCAGATATTGGGCACTGGCATGTCAACTAAGATGTGGGAGGTTACTATTGAGCATGCAAAAACAACATGTATTCTCAGTGACAAGTTGCATATTTACTATCTAGAAAGCCCAAGTAAAACTGCTGTTGTGTTCAATGCTGTTGGAGAAGTGAGAGGGTTAATATCGGAGAAGTTTGTTTCTGTTGATGATCTAACAGAAAAGGAGAAGGTATTCACTTTTCTTCGTCGTATAAGTTCTTTAGATCAAATTCATTTCCCCTTTGTACCAGTTGCAACCTAGACCATCTGGTCTTACAGTATTTGTTCTTTCTAGGCTGAAGCAAATGCAGCTGTTAAACAAGCATTTGAAGACTGGAAGAATGTCTTCACCTGCGACAGTGAAACACTTTTGAAAAATCCATCACAGGTCCTCAATATGAGATCCTCGTCTTTTTGTGAAAACGAAATTTTCCAGTTACCTGCACAAGTTGCCACAGATGATTTTGATTTAAGCCACTTGGACATACCATCAGATGATATTTTCTCTGTCGAACCATTGTGTGCCTTGGATCCTTGTGCGGTGGGAGCTGTAGAGAGCAGTGAAAATAGATTTCAGCCTGAGCTTCCCCCACTTGGTGGCCATGGACAGCCTCAAGAATCACTTGCTTTAGACAAGTTCTCAAATTCATTGGTTTTTGAGGAGAGCACCAGTCACGCCTCGTTCAACGAAGAAGACTACTATTGCCGTCCAGGTCCAGATCCCCAGGTATCCTTTGACTCACAGGATCTTGGGGCTGCGCTGAAGGGCTTCATTGCGACGATATCAAAGCCAAAGCCATATAGAGGATGGAGGACATTGTCCTATGTTATAGGATGGATATTCTACACCAAGAGGATGGCCGCTCAGAAGAGGAAGAAACCCGGGAAATGATGATTTTCATTTGCCTGTGGTTGATTAGTTAAAAAAATTGTGAGATATAGAATTGGAGGAAAGGAAAGCATGTACAAATGAGTGGTTGGTTACCCTTTGGATCTTTTATTTTTGGTCGCATGTTCTGCTGGTGTTCTCGAGCCGTTTTATCTGCGAGAGCGACACCTGTAAATAATCAGATGATTGTTTTGCTGGTGTCTTGAGCCGTTTTATCAGCGATAGTTCGCCTGTAAATAATCAGATGAAGCTCTGTACAGTACATAAATCCGTAAATATGAATGATGGTGATATTGTATGGGCTATCATCGGCGTGTTAGGTATTGTCGATTTGGTCTATATCTTGCAGAACCAAATGAATTGTGCCGTGCTGCCAAATTCAGACTTACTCTTCAGGTTTTTACCACGTAGTACGTTATTTTCCGGATGTTTAAACAAAAAGTCACCACTGCACATGATAAACGTGATTTTCTGCCTGATGCACACTGAATGTACTAACCCGAGTCCATGGGCTTGCCACTCCACCATGAATGCAGCATACACAACCCATGGATCAGATTACTTCTCGGTCCGTCCATGCCGAAGTAGAAAGAGGGGGGGAGATGTCCATGCCGAAGTAGAAAGAGGAGGGGGGGGGGGGGGGATGGATAGATAAGAGCATCTGCAGCCTCACGCCTTATACCGAACTAAAACGCACGGGCGGGAGGACCTTGGTCAAAAGAACCTAACCCATATAGACGCCTCAAACCGGTCTCAAACGTTCGGACTGTTCGGCACCCCTCTCAAATCAAGCCCAAATGTAAGGCGGATATGAGGCGGCCTGGGCATATCCGCCTGACCCACTTGTGGCTCACCATGACCCCACAAAAACCCCATCCGGATTAAACCCTAATCTCACTTCACTCTGCTTCGGTCTTTGTCTCTTCTCTAACCTTTCTCCAATACGTTACCTCCGGATCTCCATCCAGCATGTCCAACATCGCCAATCACTCCGACGACGAGGACGAGGACGACCTGGGCTTCTGCATCGCGTTGCAGCGGTTATGGGTGGACAAGGGCAACAGTTCCGAATCTGCTGCATCGCCGCCTGTCGCCCGTGGCTGTAGTGCTCACGCCGGAGCTGGCCCTTCCTGCCCCGCATACAACTCTGCGCGGGCAGCTCAATCTGCCCCGCCCCTCCGTCGACCTCCTCCCCATCGGGCCGCTGCTCTGGCAGGGCAGCGTTGGGTTCTAGTGCCCGCTCCACCGGTGCCACGGACGCGCATGCCGAAATCAAAGGAGCGCGCCACCCGCCACGAGAGACATCGGGCAAGGGAGAGGGCGGCTGCGTCGGAGGCGGCCGCACAATCCTCTCGCCGCTGTCGTGGGATGCCGGTGGTGCCCGACGAGTTGGAGCGGCTCTTCGCGTGGGTCTACCGCCAGTCACTCGTGACGGTGGAATGGACGCCCGCAGGCTCCGAAGGAAGAACACGAAGGCGCTCCCGGCTGGCCTTGAGCAGTCCACGTGCGAGGCGGGGTAGGTGGCCAAGATCAAGCGAAAGCAGGACCACATCGTCCTCTCCTCTTCCTTCGACAGCTCCGACGACCCAACTCCTACCACGGACGCCTACAGCAGCGCCGTCGACTGGAAGGGCAAAGGGTCAAAGTGGTGAAGCTCCGCCGTCTCCGTCTTTTGTTTCAAATATTTAGTAATGTAATTTAAACTTGTTTGTCGTTTATGTGGATTATGTGAACCGTGAAGATCTTTTGGCGATCTTTGGGTGGTCGGGATATGCATTCCTATGTTCATCAGAATTTAGAATATCAAATACATATCATTAGGTAAGATATACCATTAGACATATTTTCATATTGTATATGTTTGATATTGTAGACATTGATAATTTTCTATATAAATTTAGTCAAAATTTGCTAAGTTTGACTTCTGAAAAAAAAAACTATAGGCACTATGTGGAATAGAGGGGGTATTATTTTACCATGGTACCCACTGGTCTTCCCTATATGTTCATCCCCAATTTTTCTCAATTTTTCTTTTGATATATTGTGTGCACCGCAATTGATTTAAACATAAACATTGCACTGCAGAACTCAAAACAAAGATTTCAAATAATGTAGTTCAAAATGAGTGGCGCATACATAAACGGAACCCATCACATACCATCACTGTCGCCGCCACTTTTATGGCGCTCATTGATGTTGGGAAGTACACTTTGGAACCACTTCTTTTGTTGTGTTGTGTTGCCAAATTCAGACTTCATACTCCAAACATTTGTTGGATCTAAAGTTGCAATGCAGCGACGGACACTTCTGTTGTTATGTATACTTCAGGTTTTTACCACGTAGCACATGATTTTCCAGAATCCAGATGTTTAAACAAAAGTGCTCATGACGCACATCATAAACGTGATTTTCTGCCTGATGCATGCACTGAATGTACTCACCCGATAGCTAAGATCCTTTGCTTGCAGTGCACATGTAGTTGAGTGTACCTTTCTTCCTGTTAATCTACCCATGTGGAGTAAATAGCATAAAACACACACTGGGGTTCAAAAAACTACTCCCTCTGTCCCATAATGTAATGTAAGATGTTTTTTTACACTAATATAGTGCTAAAAAACGTCTTATATTATGGGACGGAGGGAGTACCAGATTTTAATTTTTCTTAAAAAACTACCAATCGCGCAGTTGGCTGTTTCAAAAAAATCCAAAACCGCAGTGACTAGCGATTTAACCGTTTTCCTGACCAATTGAGCCCACCCGTCAGGCCACGTGGCCCAGCGCGCGGACGACGCAGCAGTTAACGACTGTTAGCTCTAATGGTCCCTCAGGGCCACTACCGGATTAACAGGCTATGCCAACAGCCGCCGGCCGTCGGCTTAGGCCCATTGCCTTCGGCCTACATCTATGCTGACGGCCACCGTCGGCATATCCCCGTCGGCGTAGATAACGTCAGCGTAATTGTGTCAAACCGTCGGCATAGGCATATAAGCTAACGACGTCTGTACGACCGTCGGCATAGAAACACCGTCGGCGCAGATTTTCAACAGGCGACAACGGACGGCGCCGTCAAAGACGCTAGCCAACCACGGGCTGCCGCGTGGCAGAGATATGTAGACGGCCTGGCCGTCGGCATATCTCTGCCACATGGCAGCCGTTGGGCACTCCTGGCAGCAGAGATATGCCGACGGTCAGGCCGTCGGCATACATCTGCCACATGGCGGCCGCTGGGCGCTCCTGGGCATGTCTGTGCTGACGGCAAGGCCGTCGACATAGGTCTGTTCTGTTTTTTTTATTTGCTTTGTTTTCTCTCTTTTCATCCATTTGACAGCATTCAAAAGCACAAAATATGACAATATGCATATATACACAGAAATATGACAGATCATCATCAAGTTCATCATCTAAAGATACTCAAGATCGTCATAATCATCTAAAGATCATCATCGTCGAAACTTCAAGAGCATATGTATTGCAAGACATGGAACATCATCATCGTCATCTAAAGAAACTAAGAAGTAGGAACATGATAAGTATGGCACGACGGCCACAGGCACGGGTATCATCTTCGACCTCATGCAAGACCACCACCGCCAAAACCACCACCGCCAAGACCACCACCGCCAAAACCACCACCACCAAGACCGCCACCGCCAAGACCAGCACCACTTTGCCAGATCGGAGTGACTGGGGTTGATGAAGCAGGAGTCGAGCCACCGGTCCCCTACATGTTTGAGAGGAGTTTCTAAGGGTAAATATGATATGATAGTGTTGAATGAACGAGAACTAGTTTGTCAGTAGTTAGGCAAATGTACTAACCGGAGTGTTGCTGCCTAGTGCCACCCATTCATCGAACGTGGGAACGTGTGGGGGTTCTCTAGGAGGTGGTGGTGGGGGTCCCATTTGTGGTAGATCCGTGTGGTTAGTCCTGTTGGAAATATGCCCTAGAGGCAATAATAAAATGGTTATTATTGTATTTCCTTGTTCGTGGTAATTGTCTATTGTTCATGCTATAATTGTATTAACTGCAAAGCGCAATACATGTGTGAATACATAGACCACAACATGTCCCTAGTGAGCCTCTAGTTGACTAGCTCGTTGATCAACATATGGTCATGGTTTCCTGACCATGGACATTGGATGTCATTGATAACGGGATCACATCATTAGGAGAATGATGTGATGGACAAGACCCAGTCCTAAGCATAGCACAAGATAGTGTAGTTCGTTTGCTAAGAGCTTTTCTAATGTCAAGTATCATTTCCTTAGGCCATGAGATTGTGCAACTCCCGGATACCGTAGGAATGCTTTGGGTGTACCAAACGTCACAATGTAACTGGGTGGCTATAAAGGTGCACTACAGGTATCTCCGAAAGTGTCTGTTGGGTTGGCACGAATCGAGACTTGGATTTATCACTCCGTATGACGGAGAGGTATCTCTAGGCCCACTCGGTGATGCATCATCATAATGAGCTCAATGTGACTAAGTAGTTAGTCACGGGATCATGCATTATGGAACGAGTAAAGTGACTTGTCGGTAACGAGATTGAACGAGGTATTGGGATACCGACGATCGAATCTCGGGCAAGTAACATATCGATTGACAAAGGGAATTGTATACGTGATTGATTGAATCCCCGACATCGTGGTTCATCCGATGAGATCATCGTGGAACATGTGGGAGTCAACATGGGTATCCAGATCCCGTTGTTGGTTATTGGTCGAAGAACTGTCTCGGTCATGTCTGCATGGTTCCCGACCCATAGGGTTTACACACTTAAGGTTTGGTGATGCTAGAGTTGTTATGGGAAATAGTATGTGGTTACCGAAGGTTGTTTAGAGTCCTGGATGAGATCCCGGACGTGACGAGGAACTCTAGAATGGTTCGGAGGTGAAGATAGATATATTGGACGAAGGGTATTGGAGGCCGGAATTGTTCTGGGAGTACCGGGTGACGACCAGCGTGACCGAAATGTCTTTCGGAGGCCCCGACAAGCGTTGGGGGGCCTTATGGGCCAAGGGGAGGGGGCACACCAGCCCACTAAGGGGCTATGCGCCCCGCCCAACCCCTCTCATGTAACCAGGAGAGGTGGGGGCACCTCCCCTAGGGCAGCCGCCCCTCCCGGCTTGGGGGGCAAGTTTCCTAGGGGTGAGGGCGCCCAAACCCATCTAGGGTTTCCCCTGTGGCTGCCACCCATCCCCTAGGGAACCCTAGGGTGCCTCCTCCACCCCCATTCCCCCTATATATAGTGAGGGAGAGAGAGGGCAGCCGAACCCTTCCCCTGGCGCAGCCCTCTCCCTCCTCCAACACCTCCTCCTCCTCCGTAGTGCTTGGCGAAGCCCTGCTGGAGAACCACGAGCTCCACCATCACCACGCCGTCGTGCTATCAGAGTTCTCCCTCAACTTATCCTCTCCCCTTGCTGGATAAAGAAGGAGGAGACGTCCCCGGGCTATACGTGTGTTGAATGCGGAGGCGCCGTCCGTTCGGCGCTAGATCGGATCTTCCGGGATTTGAATCGCCGCGAGTACGACTCCATCATCCGCGTTCTTGTAACGCTTCCGCTTAGCGATCTTCAAGGGTATGAAGATGCACTCCCTCTCTCTCTCGTTGCTAGAATCTCCTAGATTGATCTTGATGATACGTAGGAAAATTTTGAATTATTGCTACGTTCCCCAACAGTGGCATCATGAGCTAGGTCTATTGCGTAGATTCTATGCACGTGTAGAACACAAATAGTTGTGGGCGTTGGTTTTGTTCAATATGCTTACCGTTACTAGTCCTATCTTGTTTCGACGGTATTCTGGGATGAAGCGGCCCAGACCAACCTTACACGTACACTTACGCGAGACAGGTTCCACCGACTGACATGCACTAGTTGCATAAGGTGGCTAGCGGGTGTCTGTCTCTCCCACTTTACTTGGATCGGATTCGATGAAAAGGGTCCTTATGAAGGGTAAATAGCAATTGACATATCACATTGTGGTTTTGGCGTAGGTAAGAAACGTTCTTGCTAGAAACCTATAATAGCCACGTAAAAACTTCCAACAAAAATTAGAGGACGTCTAACTTGTTTTTGCAGCATATGCCGTGTGATGTGATATGGCCAAAAGGATGTGATGAATGATATGTGATGTATGAGATTGATCATGTTCTTGTAATAGGAATCACGACTTGCATGTGAATGAGTATGACAACCGGCAGGAGCCATAGGAGTTGTCTTAATTTATTGTATGACCTGCGTGTCATTGAACACGCCATGTAATTACTGTACTTTATTGCTAACCGTTAGCCATAGTAGTAGAAGTAATAGTTGGCGATACAACTTCATGAAGACACGATGATGGAGATCATGGTGTCATGCCGCGCTTCAAAGATGGAGATCAAAGGCGCAAGATGATAATGGCCATATCATGTCACTTTATGATTTGCATGTGATGTTTGTCACATTTACATCTTATTTGCTTAGATCGACGATAGCATAAATAAGATGATCCCTCACTAAAATTTCAAGAAAGTGTTCCCCCTAACTATGCACCATTGTGAAAGTTCGTTGTTTTGAAGCATCACGTGATGATCGGGTGTGATAGATTCTAACGTTCGCATACAACGGGTGTAAGCCAGATTTACACATGCAAAACACTTAGGTTGACTTGACGAGCCTAGCATGTACAGACATGGCCTCGGAACACAAGAGACCGAAAGGTCGAACATGAGTCGTATAGTAGATACGATCAACATGGAGATGTTCACCGTTGATGACTAGTCCGTCTCATTGATGATCGGACACGACCTAGTTGACTCGGATCATGTATCACTTAGATGACTAGAGGGATATCTATCTAAGTGGGAGTTCATTAAATAATTTCATTAAATGAACTTAATTATCCTGAACATAGTCAAAAGGTCTTTGCAAATTATGTCGTAGCTCGCGTTTTAGTTCTACTGTTTTAGATATGTTCCTAGAGAAAATTTAGTTGAAAGTTGATAGTAGCAATTATGCGGACTGGATCCGTAAACTGAGGATTGTCCTCATTGCTGCGTAGAAGGCTTATGTCCTTAATGCACCGCTCGGTGTGCTGAACCCCGAACGTCGTCTGTGGATGTTGCGAACATCTGACATACATGTTTTGATGACTACATGATAGTTCAGTAATGTTAAACGGTTTAGAATTGAGGAACCGAAGACGATTTTTGAAACATCGCGGAACATAGGGGATGTTCCAAGGGCTGAAATTGGGATTTCAGGCTAGTGCCCATGTCAAGAGGTATGAGACCTCTGGCGAGTTTCTTAGCCTACAAACTAAGGGGGAAAAGATCAATCGTTGAGCTTGTACTCAGATTGTCTGGGTACAACAATCACTTGAATCGAGTGGGAGTTAATCTTCCAGATGAGATAGTGATGTTTCTCCAAAGTCATTGCCACCAAGCTACTAGAGCTTCGTGATGAACTATAACATATCAGGGATAGATATGATGATCCTTGAAATATTCGCTATGTTTGACACCGCGAAAATAGAAATCAAGAAGGAGCATCAATTGTTGATGGTTAGTGAAACCACTAGTTTCAAGAAGGGCAAGGGCAAGAAGGGATACTTCATGAAATGGCAAATCAGTTGCTGCTCTAGTGAAGAAACCCAAGGTTGAACCTAAACCCGAGACTAAGTGCTTCTGTAATGAGGGGAACTGTCACTGAAGCAGAACTACCTTAGATACTAGGTAGATGAGAAGGCTGGCAAGGTCGGCAGAAGTATATATTGGATATACATTATATTGATGTATACTTTACTAGTACTCCTAGTAGCACCATGGTAATAGATACCGGTTCAGTTGCTAAGTGTTAGTAACTCGAAATAAAAGGCTACCGAATAAACGGAGACTAGCTAAAGGCGAGGTGAAGATATGTGTTGGAAGTATTTCCAAGGTTGATGTGATCAAACATCGCACGCTCCCTCTACCATCGGGATCGGTGTTAAACCTAAATAATTGTTATTTAGTGTTTGCGTTGAGCATAGACATGATTGGATTATTTCTATCGTAATATGGTTATTCATTTAAGGAGAATAATGGTTACTCTGTTGATTTGAATAATGCCTTCAATGGTCTTGCACCTAAAATGAATGGTTTATTGAATCTCGATTGTAGTGATACACATGTTCATGCCAAAAGATATATGATAGTAATGATAGTACCATATACTTGTGGCACTGCCATTTGAGTCATATTGGTATAAAACGCATGAAGAAGCTCCATGTTGATGGATCTTTGGACTCACTCATTTTTGAAAAGATTGATACATGCGAACCATGTCTATTGGTATATACGCATGAAGAAACTCCATGCAGATGGATCGTTTGGACTCACTTGATTTTGAATCACTTGAGTCATGCAAATCATACCACATGGGCAAGATGACTGAAAGGCCTCATTTTCAGTGAAATGGAACAAGAAAGAAACGTGTTGGAAGTAATGCATTTTGATGTGTGCAGTCCAATGAGTGCTGAGGCACGCAGTGGATATCGTTATGTTCTTACTTCACAGATGATTTGAGTAGATGCCAAGTGTATTTACTTGATGAAACAAAAGTCTGAATTGTTGAAAGGTTCAAGTAATTTCAGAGTGAAGTTGAAGATCATCGTGAAAAAAGGATAAAATGTCTATGATATGATCACAGAGATGAATATCTGAGTTGCGTGTTTGGTACACAATTAAGACATTGTGGAAATTGTTTCACAACTAATACTGCCTGGAACACCATAGTGTGATGGTGTGTCCGAACATCATAGATGCACCCTATTGGATATGGAGCATACCATGATGTCTCTTATCAAAATTACCACTATCGTTTATGGATTAGGCATTAGAGACAACCACATTCACTTTAAATAGGGCACCACATAATTCCGTTGAGATGACATCGTGTGAACTATCATTTAGAGAAACGTAAGCTGTCGTTTCTTGAAAGTTTGGGGCTGCGACGCTTGTGTGAAAAAGTTTCATCCTAGTAAGCTCGAACCCAAAACGGATAAATGCATCTTCATAGGTCACCCAAAACAGTTGGGTATACCTCCTATTTCAGATCCGGAAGCAAAAGTGATTGTTTCTAAAACGGGTCCTTTCTCGAGGAAAAGTTTCTCTCGAAAGAATTGAGTGGGAGGATGGTGGAGACTTGATGAGGTTATTGAACCATCACTTCAACCAGTGTGTAGCAGGGCACATGAAGTTGTTCCTATGGCACCTACACCAATTGAAGTGGAAGCTGATGATAGTGATCATGAAACCTCGGATCAAGTCACTACCAAACCTCGTAGGTCGACAAGGATGCGTACTACTTCAGAGTGGTACGGTAATCCTGTCTTGGAAGTCATGTTGCTAGACAACAATGAACCTACGAGCTATGGAGAAGCGATGGTGGGCCCGGATTCCGACAAATGGCTCGAGGCCATAAAATCCGAGAGAGGATCCATGAAAACAAAGTGTAGACTTTGGAAGAACTACTTGATGGTCGTAAGGCTGTTGGGTACAGATGGATTTTAAAAGAAAGACGGACAATGATGGTAAGTGTCACCATTAAGAAAGCTCGACTTGTCGCTATGTTTTCCGACAAGTTCAAGGAGTTGACTACGATGAGACTTTCTCACTCATAGTGATGCTAAGAGTCTGTTGGAATTATGTTAGCAGTTACTGCATTATTTATGAAATCTTGCAAATAGGATGTCAAAACATTGTTTCCTCGAAGAGTTGCTTGAGGAAAGGTTGTATGTGATACAACCAGAAGGTTTTGTCAATCCTAAAAGATGCTAACAAGTATGCAAAGCTCCAGCAATCCTTCTAAGGACTGGAGTAAGCATCTCGGAGTTGGAATATACGCTTTGATGAGATAATCAAAGATTTTGGGTTTATACAAAGTTTATGAGAAACTTGTATTTCCAAAGAAGTGAGTGGGAGCAATATAGAATTTCTGATGAGTATATGTTGTTAACATATTGTTGATCAGAAATGATGTAGAATTTCTAGAAAGCATATAGGGTTATTTGAAAATTGTTTTTAATGGAAAACCTGGATTAAGCTACTTGAACATTGAGCATCAAGATCTATAAGGATAGATCAAAAACGCTTAATAGTACTTTCAAATGAATACATACCATGACAAGATTTTGAAGGAGTTCAAAATAGATCGGCAAAGGAGTTCTTGGCTGTGTTATAAGGTGTGAGTATTGAGTAAGATTCAAGACCTGACCATGGCATAAGAGAGAGAAAGGACGAAGGTCGTCCCCTATGCTTTAGACGTAGGCTCTACAGTATGCTATGCTGTGTACCGCACCTAAAGTGTGCCTTACCGTGAGTCAGTCAAGGGGTACAAGAGTGATCCAGGAATGGATCACAGGACATTGGTCAAAGTTATCCTTAGTAACTAGTGGACTAAGGAATTTTCTCGATTATGGAGGTGGTAAAAGAGTTCGTCGTAAAGGGTTACGTCGATGCAAACTTTGATACTAATCTGGATGACTATGAGTAGTAAACCGGATTCATATAGTAGAACAGATTTTTGGAATAGCTCCAAATAGCGCGTGGTAGTTGCATCTACAAGATGACATAGAGATTTGCAAAGCACACACGGATCTAAAAGGTTCAGACCATTGACTAATAACCTCTCTCACAAGCGAGATATGATCAAACCCCATGGGTGTTGGATTCATTACAATCACATAGTGATGTGAACTAGATTATTGACTCTAGTGCAAGTGGGAGACTGTTGGAAATATGCCCTAGAGGCAATAATGAAATGGTTATTATTGTATTTCCTTGTTCATGGTAATTGTCTATTGTTCATGCTATAATTGTATTAACTGGAAACTGTAATACATGTGTGAATACATAGACCACAACATGTCCCTAGTGAGCCTCTAGTTGACTAGCTCGTTGATCAACAGATGGTCATGGTTTCCTGACCATGGACATTGGATGTCATTGATAACGGGATCACATCATTAGGAGAATGATGTGATGGACAAGACCCAATCCTAAGCATAGCACAAGATCGTGTAGTTCGTTTGCTAAGAGCTTTTCTAATGTCAAGTATCATTTCCTTAGACCATGAGATTGTGCAACTCCCGGATACTGTAGGAATGCTTTGGGTGTACCAAACGTCACAACATAACTGGGTGGCTATAAAGGTGCACTACAGGTATCTCTAAAAGTGTCTGTTGGGTTGGCACGAATCGAGACTGGGATTTGTCACTCCATATGACGGAGAGGTATCTCTGGGCCCACTCGGTGATGCATCATCATAATGAGCTCAATGTGACTAAGTAGTTAGTCACGGGATCATGCATTGCGGAACGAGTAAAGTGACTTGCCGGTAACGAGATTGAATGAGGTATTGGGATACCGACGATCGAATCTCGGGCAAGTAATATACTGATTTACAAAGGGAATTTTATACGGGATTGATTGAATCCCCGACATTGTGGTTCATCCGATGAGATCATCGTCGAACATGTGGGAGTCAACATGGGTATCCAGATCCCACTATTGGGTATTGGCCGGAGAACTGTCTCGGTCATGTCTGCATGGTTCCCGAACCCGTAGGGTCTACACACTTAAGGTTCGGTGACACTAGAGTTGTTATGGGAAATAGTATGTGGTTACCGAAGGTTGTTCGGAGTCCTGGATGAGATCCAGGACGTGACGAGGAACTCCGGAATGGTCCGGACATGAAGATCGATATATTGGACGAAGGGTATTGGAGTCCGGAATTGTTCTAGGAGTATCGGGTGACGACCAGCGTGACCGAAAGGTGTTTCGGAGGCCCCGACAAGCGTTGGGGGCCTTATGGGCCAAGGGGAGGGGGCACACCAGCCCACTAAGGGGCTGTGCGTCCCTCCCAACCCCTCTCACGTAACCAGGAGAGGTGGGGGCTCCTCCCCTAGGGCAGCCGCCCCTCCCGGCTTGGGGGGCAAGTTTCCTAGGGGTGGGGGCACCCAAACCCATCTAGGGTTTCCCCTATGGCCGCCACCCATCCCCTAGGAAACCCTAGGGCGCCTCCTCCACCCCCTCCCCCTATATATAGTGAGGGAGGGAGAGGACAGCCGAACCCTTCCCCTGGCGCATCCCTCTCCCTCCTCCAACACCTCCTCCTCCTCCGTAGTGCTTGGCGAAGCCCCGCTGGAGAACCACGAGCTCCACCATCACCACGCCGTCGTGCTGCAGGAGTTCCCCCTCAACTTCTCCTCTCCCCTTGCTGGCTCAAGAAGGAGGAGACGTCCCCGGGCTGTACGTGTGTTGAACATGGAGGCGCCGTCCGTTCGGCGCTAGATCAGATCTTTTGCGATTTGAATCGTCGCGAGTACGACTCCATCATCCGTGTTCTTGTAATGCTTCCGCTTAGCTATCTTCAAGGGTATGAAGATGCACTCCCTCTCTCTCTCTCTCTCTCTCTCTCTCTCTCTCTCGTTGCTAGAATCTCCTAGATTAATCTTGGTGATATGTAGGAAAATTTTGAATTATTGCTACGTTCCCCAACAAGTCGAAGACCCCAATATAGCCTGGATGTTAGTTAAACAAGTAAACTAGAAGGTCAGAAGGAATGAAAGTGCAAATTTTAGCTTGGTTTTAAGAGGACAAAACTAACCGTCATCATTTGACAATTGTAATCATCGTTTGCCTTCACTCGTACTCCCGCACGTCAAGATTCCCATGCTCGACAAAGGCCTTATATGCCTACAAAATTTAGGTTGTTTCTAAGTGGGCTGTGCTGAAAATAAACTAAGAAAGTTAGAGAGAAATAAGATAAGGGGAAAGTACTTACAGCATGTTGCCAGGCTAAGGGAGGCTGCGAACGCCCCGTACTCTCTAACGGGCTCGGGTTGGTAGCCCGAGGCCGTGTGTACGAGACCTAAGGAGTGATCAAGCCATCAAAACACGGGTAGCGGCCATGGGACTTCGGTTGGATGGCCACCTCCGCCGTCTTGTCGATCTTAGACTGGACGGTGCCAAGAACATCCGGACCAGGCGGATGCAACCTCTCAAACTGCTGAGTGTAAGACTGCAGGTGCTCCTCGGTCTTGCCGTAGTACTCGCTCTCGCCGGACTTGCGATCACTCCGCTCACGGGACATCTTCCAAAACTCCATGTCTGAGCCGCCTCTTTAACTTGTCCTCCTGCAACGTCAAACATAAGTTAGCCCTACATAAGAACATAACCGTAAAAAGAAGAACAAAAATGCATCATGCGTATACATATACCTTCATGGGCTTGAAGCCCCAGTGGTTCCTGTTTCCTTGGCCGTGTGTCCCATCTTTTCCACGGTTAGCCCGGGCCTTGCTGCTCTTGGCAGCAAACTCTGCATCTTCACCGAGCCACCTATCCACCAAACTCGCCCATCCGTCATCCTTTCCATAGCACCAAGGAGGAATAACCTAAAAAAATGGAAGCATGACATGTGAGCACGAAACAATTAAATTGACTACTTATGTGTTGGACTGAAAAGTCAGTAATAGTTACCCTCATGAACTGCTCCCTATTCAAGGTAAGTCTTGCTTTTGCGCTTCAGTTTTGCTCATCTTTTGATGAAGGTAGGTGTGGTAGTAGTGCGAGACGGCAACCCACCGCACCTCATACTGCAACTGACGAGCTTTCTTGTTCGCGGCCGCTAGCAAGACCACGTCGGCTCTGGCCTTGTGCTCGTTAAGAACTCTATAGAGTTCCTGCAATCATGCATAAAACCAGAAGCAAACAAGGCATGTGTTGAGTGATTCAATGATAAACTATGAATGAAACTGAAGACAAGTGATTCAGAAGAGAACTTACCCAAAATTTGGTGATCACGGCCTTAGCGGCCGTCCCGTACTCCGCGTGGCTAGAAGCCTTGTAGTGGGCCCAGCTCGTGGCCAAAACCCGCATATCCGGGTCCCTGTCTAGCCGTGAGTAGAATAGGCCCGACCAAAACTCCTTCAACAGGGTAGTGATAAGGCCCTTCGATTTACGACCCTTTCCATGAAGGATCCAGTTCCTACAAAAGAATCAAAGATTTGGCATGTGTACAATAAGAAAATGTGGTCATGTGTTGCAAATATGATGGTGAGGCACTTACTCTGTCCCCGCAGGTTCAATGAGCAACTTGTGCACCTCGATAGAAGGTGGTTGTCGGTGTCAAAACCGGCAGATCTTGGGTAGGGGGTCCCGAACTGTGCGTCTAAGGATCAAAGGTAACAGGAGGCAGGGGACATGATGTTTTATCCAAGTTCAGGCCCTCTTAATGGAGGTAATACCCTACTTCCTGCTTGATTGACTTTGATGAGTATAGGGGGTACAAGAGTTGATCTACCCCGAGATCGTAATGGCTAAACCCTAGATGTCTAGCCTGTATGATTGTTCTGCCCCTACGGACTAAACGCTCTGGTTTATATAGACACCGGAGAGACCTAGGGTTGTACAGAGTCGGTTTACAGAGAAAGGAAGATGTAAAATTCGAATGCCAAGCTTGCCATCCATGCAAAGGAGAGTCCCATCTGTGCATGAGGGAGGGCCTTCTATCTTGTATCTTCACGGCCCATCAGTCTAGCCCATATCGCATAGCCCGGACGCACGAGGACCTCCTAGTCCAGGACTCCCTCAGTAGCCCCTGAACCGGACTTCAATGATGATGTATCCGGCGTGCAGATTGTCTTCAGCATTGCAAGGAGGGTTCCTTCTCCGAATACTCCAAAGCAGTCTTCCACACATAAGAGTTGTATCCGACCCTGCTTACAACCCTAAGCTATAAAAGCAACAATAATTAAAACAAAATAAGTCACGTCCAAGGCAACCTTTTCGGTGAGACGTTATGTTCTGGCCTTGTTACTATTCTGATCCGTTTTACAACCCTTGTTTCGCGTTTCGAGGCACGGCCATTGACACGTCTTGTCAAAGAAGATATCGTGTCCCCTTATCACGGCATTCTCATCAATCCGGGTTTGGGTAATCTAACCATGCCGTTCGCACGTCTCCTTGGGAATAGGCAAGGTTTAAGGCTTATGAGGGGGCGCTTGATATTCACTGCCTCTATAAGAGGACAAAGAGCCATCTGTTCACCTCACGCCTTCTTCTTCCTCTGCCCTTTCGTCCCTGAGCTCCAGTGCCCAAGTTCTTGTTAGTGAATGTAGTAATTTCAAAAAATTTCCTATGCACACGCAAGATCATGGTGATGGCATAGCAACGAGAGGGGAGAGTGTTGTCTACGTACCCTCTTAGACCGTTAAGCGGAAGCATTAAGACAACGCGGTTGATGTAGTCGTACATCTTCACGATCCGACCGATCCAAGCACCGAACGTACGGCACCTCCGTGTTCAGCACACGTCCAGCTCGATGACGTTCCCCGGGCTCCAATCCAGCAAAGTGTCGGGGATGAGTTCCGTCAGCACGATGGCGTGGTGACGATGATGATGTTCTACCGGCGTAGGGCTTCGCCTAAACTCCGCGACGATATAACCGAGGTGGATTATGGTGGAGGAGGGCACCGCACACGGCTAAGGAACGATCCGTAGATCAACTTGTGTGTCCCTAGGGTGCCCCCCCCGCCCCCGTATATAAAGGAGCAAGGGGGGAGGCCGGCTGGCCCTTGTGGGCGCGCCAAGGAGGAGGAGTCCTCCTCCTAGTAGGAGTAGGACTCCCCCTTTCCTACTCCTACTAGGAGGGGGAAAGGAAGGGGGAGAGGGGGAAGGAAAGAGGGGGGCGCCGCCCCCCCTCCTAGTCCAATTCGGACCAGAGGGAGAGGGGGCGCACGGCCCACCCTGGCCGCCCCTCTCTCTTTCCACTAAGGCCCATGTGGCCCATTAACTCTCCCAGGGGGGGGGGGGGTTCCGGTAACCCTCCGGCACTCCGGTTTTCTCCGAAATCACCCGGAACACTTCCGGTGTCCGAATATAGTCGTCCAATATATCAATCTTTATGTCTCGACCATTTCGAGACTCCTCGTCATGTCCGTGATCACATCCGGGACTCCGAACAAACTTCGGTACATCAAAACTTATAAACTCATAATAAAACTGTCATCGTAACATTAAGCATGCAGACCCTACAGGTTCGAGAACTATGTAGACATGACCTAGAACTATTCTCGGTCAATAACCAATAGTGGAACCTGAATGTTCATATTGGTTCCTACATATTCTACGAAGATCTTTATCGGTCAAACCGCATAACAACATACGTTGTTCCCTTTGTCATCGGTATGTTACTTGCCCGAGATTCGATCGTCGGTATCCAATACCTAGTTCAATCTCGTTACCGGCAAGTCTCTTTACTCGTTCCGTAATACATCATTTCGTAACTAACTCATTAGTTACAATGCTCGCAAGGCTTAAGTGATGAGTATTACCGAGAGGTCCTAGAGATACCTCTCCGACAATCGGAGTGACAAAACCTAATCTCGAATTATGCCAACTCAACATGTACCTTTGGAGACACCTGTAGAGCACCTTTATAATCACCCATTTACGTTGTGACGTTTGGTAGCACACAAAGTGTTCCTCCGGTAAACGGGAGTTGCACAATCTCATAGTTGTAGGAACTTTGTATAAGTCATGAAGAAAGCAATAGCAACATACTAAACGATCAAGTGCTAAGCTAACGGAATGGGTCAAGTCAATCACATCATTCTCCTAATGATGTGATCCCATTAATCAAATGACAACACATGTCTATGGTTAGGAAACATAACCATCTTTGATCAATGAGCTAGTCAAGTAGAGGCATACTAGTGACACTATGTTTGTCTATGTATTCACACATGTATCATGTTTCCGGTTAATACAATTCTAGCATGAATAATAAACATTTATCATGATATGAGGAAATAAATAATAACTTTATTATTGCCTCTAGGGCATATTTCCTTCAGTCTCCCACTTGCACTAGAGTCAATAATCTTAGATTACATAGTAATGATTCTAACACCCATGGAGTCTTGGTGCTGATCATGTTTTGCTCGTGAGAGAGGCTTAGTCAACGGGTCTGCAACATTCAGATCCATATGTATCTTGCAAATCTCTATGTCTCCCACTTGGACTTGGTCCCGAATGGAATTGAAGCGTCTCTTGATGTGCTTGGTCCTCTTGTGAAATCTGGATTCCTTTGCCAATGCAATTGCACCAGTATTGTCACAGAAAATCTTCATTGGTCCCGATGCACTAGGTATAACACCTAGATCGGAAATGAACTCCTTCATCCAAACTCCTTCATTTGCTGCTTCCGAAGCAGCTATGTACTCCACTTCACATGTAGATCCCGCCATGACGCTTTGTTTAGAACTGCACCAACTTACAGCTCCACCGTTTAATAAAAATACGTATCTGGTTTGCGATTTAGAATCGTCCAGATCAGTGTCAAAGCTTGCATCGATGTAACCATTTATGACTAGCTCTTTGTCACCTCCATATACGAGAAACATATCCTTAGTCCTTTTCAGGTATTTCAGGATGTTCTTGACCGCTGTCCAGTGACCCACTCCTGGATTACTTTGGTACCTCCCTGCCAAACTAATAGCAAGGCACACATCAGGTCTGGTACACAGCATTGCATACATGATAGAGCCTATGGCTGAAGCATAGGGAACTCCTTTCATTTTATCTCTATCTTCTGAAGTGGTCGGGCATTGAGTCTGACTCAACTTTATACCTTGTAATACAGGCAAGAACCCTTTCTTCGCCTGATCCATATTGAATGTTTTCAACACTTTATCAAGGTACGTGCATTGTGAAAGTCCAATCAAGCGTCTTGATCTATCTCTATAGATCTTAATGCCCAATATGTAAGCAGCTTCACCGAGGTCTTTCATTGAAAAACTTTTATTCAAGTATCCTTTTATGCTATTCAGAAATTCTATATCATTTCCAATCAACAATATGTCATCCACATATAATACTAGAAATGCTACAGAGCTCCCACTCACTTTCTTGTAAATACAGGCTTCTCCAAAAGTCTGTATAAAACCATATGCTTTGATCACACTATCAAAGCATTTATTCCAACTCCGAGAGGCTTGCACCAGACCATAGATTGATCGCTGGAGCTTGCACACTTTGTGAGCTCCCTTAGGATCGACAAAACCCTCCGGTTGCATCATATACAACTCTTCTTCCAGAAATCCATTCAGAAATGCAGTTTTGACATCCATCTGCCAAATTTCATAATCATAAAATGCGGCAATCGCTAACATGATTCGGACAGACTTAAGCATCGCTACGGGTGAGAAAGTCTCATCATAGTCAACCCCTTGAACTTGTCGAAAACCTTTCGCAACAAGTCGAGCTTTATAGACAGTTACATTACCGTCAGCGTCAGTCTTCTTCTTAAAGATCCATTTATTCTCAATGGCTTGCCGATCATCGGGCAAGTCAACCAAAGTCCATACTTTGTTCTCATACATGGATCCCATCTTAGATTTCATGGCTTCTAGCCATTTTGCGGAATCTGGGCTCATCATCGCTTCCTCATAGTTCATAGGTTCATCATGGTCAAGTAACATGACTTCCCGAATAGGATTACCGTACCACTCTGGTGCAGATTTTATTCTGGTAGACCTATGAGGTTCAGTAGAAACTTGATCTGAAGTTTTATGATCAATATCATTATCTTTCTCACTAATTGGTGTAGATGTCACAGGAACTGATTTCTGTGATGAACTACTTTCCAATAAGGGAGCAGACATAGTTATCTCATCAAGTTATACTTTCCTCCCACTCACTTCTTTCGAGAGAAACTCTTTTTCTAGAAAGGATCCATTCTTAGCAACGAATGTCTTGCCTTCGGATCTGTGATAGAAGGTGTACCCAACAGTCTCTTTTGGGTATCCTATGAAGACACATTTCTCCGATTTGGGTTCGAGTTTATCTGGTTGAAGTTTCTTCACATAAGCATCGCAGCCCCAAACTTTAAGAAACGACAACTTTGGTTTCTTGCCAAACCACAGTTCATAAGGCGTCGTCTCAACGGATTTTGATGGTGCCCTATTCAATGTGAATGCAGCCGTCTCTAAAGCATAACCCCAAAATGATAGCAGTAAATCAGTAAGAGACATCATAGATCGCACCATATCTAGTAAAGTACGATTATGACGTTCGGACACACCATTTCGTTGTGGTGTTCCGGGTGGCGTGAGTTGCGAAACTATTCCACATTGTTTCAAATGTAAACCAAACTCGTAACTCAAATATTCTCCTCCATGATCAGATCGTAGAAACTTAATTTTCTTGTTACGATGATTTTCCACTTCACTCTGAAATTCTTTGAACTTTTCAAATGTTTCAGACTTGTGTTTCATTAAGTAGATATACCCATATCTGCTCAAATCATCTGTGAAGGTGAGAAAATAACGATATCCGCCACAAGCTTCAATATTCATCGGTTCACATACATCTGTATGTATGATTTCCAAAAAATCTGTTGCTCTCTCCATAGTACAGGAGAACGGTGTTTTAGTCATCTTGCCCATGAGGCACGGTTCGCAAGTAGCAAGTGATTCATAATCAAGTGATTCCAAAAGTCCATCAGTATGGAGTTTCTTCATGCGCTTTACACCGATATGACCTAAACGGCAGTGCCACAAATAAGTTGCACTATCATTATCAACTCTGCATCTTTTGGCTTCGACATTATGAATATGTGTATCATTACTATCGAGATTCAATAAAAATAGACCACTCTTCAAGGGTGCATGACCATAAAAGATATTACTCATATAAATAGAACAACCATTATTCTCTGATTTAAATGAATAACCGTCTCGCATCAAACAAGATCCAGATATAATGTTCATGCTCAACGCTGGCACCAAATAACAATTATTCAGGTCTAAAACTAATCCTGAAGGTAGATGTAGATGTAGTGTGCCGACCGCGATCACATCGACTTTGGAACCGTTTCCCACGCGCATCGTCACCTCGTCCTTGGCCAGTGCTCGCTTATTCCGTAGTCCCTGTTTCGAGTTGCAAATATTGGCAACAAAACCAGTATCAAATACCCAGGTGCTACTATGAGCTCTAGTTAGGTACACATCAATAACATGTATATCACATATACCTTTGTTCACTTTGCCATCCTTCTTATCCGCCAAATACTTGGGGCAGTTCCGCTTCCAGTGACCAGTTTGCTTGCAGTAGAAGCACTCAGTTTCAGGCTTAGGTCCAGACTTGGGTTTCTTCTCTTGAGCAGCAACTTGCTTGCTGTTCTTCTTGAAGTTCCCCTTCTTCTTCCCTTTGCCCTTTTTCTTAAAACTAGTGGTCTTGTTGACCATCAACACTTGATGCTCCTTCTTGATTTCTACCTCCGCAGCCTTTAGCATTGCGAAGAGCTCGGGAATTGTCTTGTTCATCCCTTGCATATTATAGTTCATCACGAAGCTCTTGTAGCTTGGTGGCAGTGATTGGAGAATTCTGTTAATGACGCTATCATCCGGAAGATTAACTCCCAGTTGAATCAAGTGATTATTATACCCAGACATTTTGAGTATATGCTCACTGACAGAACTATTCTCCTCCATCTTGCAGCTGTAGAACTTATTGGAGACTTCACATCTCTCAATCCGGGCATTTGCTTGAAATATTAACTTCAGCTCCTGGAACATCTCATATGCTCCATGACGTTCAAAACATTGTTGAAGACCCGGTTCTAAGCCGTAAAGCATGGCACACTGAACTATAGAGTAGTCATCAGCTTTGCTCTGCCAGACGTTCACAACATCTGGCGTTGCTCCTGTAGCAGGCCTGGCACCCAGTGGTGCTTCCAGGACGTAATTCTTCTGTGTAGCAATGAGGATAATCCTCAAGTTACAGACCCAGTCCGTGTAATTGCTACCATCATCTTTCAACTTTGCTTTCTCAAGGAATGAATTAATATTCAACGGAACAACAACATGAGCCATCTATCTACAACAAACATAGACAAGCAGAATACTATCAGGTACTAAGTTCATGATAAATTTAAGTTCAATTAATCATATTACTTAAGAACTCCCACTTAGATAGATATCTCTCTAGTCATCTAAGTGATTACGTGATCCAAATCAACTAAACCATAACCGATCATCACGCGAGATGGAGTAGTTTTCAATGGTGAACATCACTATGTTGATCATATCTACTATATGATTCACGCTCGACCTTTTGGTCTCTGTGTTCCGAGGCCATATCTGCATATGCTAGGCTCGTCAAGTATAACCTGAATTTTCTGCGTGTGCAAAACTGGCTTCCACCCATTGTAGATGGACGTAGAGCTTATCACACCCGATCATCACGTGGTGTCTGGGCACGACGAACTTTGGCAACGGTGCATATTCAGGGAGAACACTTCTTGATAATTTTTAGTGAGAGATCATCTTAAAATGCTACCGTCAATCAAATCAAGATAAGATGCATAAAGGATAAACATCACATGCAATCAATATAAGTGATATGATATGGCCATCATCATCTTGTGCTTGTGATCTCCATCTCCGAAGCACCATCGTGATCACCATTGTCAACGGCGTGACACCTTGATCTCCATCGTAGCATCGTTGTCGTTTACGCCATCTTATTGCTTCTACGACTATCGCTACTGCTTAGTGATAAAGTAAAGCAATTACAGGGCATTTGCATTTCATACAATAAAGCGAAAACCATATGGCTCCTGCCAGTTGTCGATAACTTCGGTTACAAAACATGATCATCTCATACAATAAATATAGCATCACGTCTTGACCATATCACATCACAACATGCCCTGCAAAAACAAGTTAGACGTCCCCTACTTTGTTGTTGCAAGTTTTACGTGGCTGCTACGGGCTTAGCAAGAACCGTTCTTACCTACGCATCAAAACCACAACGATAGTTTGTCAAGTTAGTGATGTTTTAACCTTCGCAAGGACCGGGCGTAGCCACACTCGGTTCAACTAAAGTTGGAGAAACTGACACCCGCCAGCCACCTGTGTGCAAAGCACGTCGGTAGAACCAGTCTCGCGTAAGTGTACGCGTAATGTCGGTCCGGGCCGCTTCATCCAACAATACCACTGAACGAAAGTATGACATGCTGGTAAGCAGTATGACTTGTATCGCCCACAAATCACTTGTGTTCTACTTGTGCATATAATATCAACGCATAAAACCTAGGCCCGGATGCCACTGTTAGTGAACGTAGTAATTTCAAAAAAATTCCTATGCACACGCAAGATCATGGTGATGGCATAACAACGAGAGGGGAGAGTGTTGTCTACGTACCCTCGTAGACCGTTAAGCGGAAGCTTTATGACAACGTGGTTGATGTAGTCGTACGTCTTCACGATATGACCGATCCAAGCACCAAACGTACGGCACCTCCGTGTTCAGCACACGTCCAGCTCGATGACGTTCCCCGGGCTCCAATCCAGCAAAGAGTCGGGGATGAGTTCCGTCAGCACGATGGCGTGGTGACGATGATGATGTTCTACAGGCGCAGGGCTTCGCCTAAACTCCGCGATGATATAACCGAGGTGGAATATGGTGGAGGGGGGCATCGCACACGGCTAAGGAACGATCCGTAGATCAACTTGTGTGTCCCTAGGGTGCCCCCCGCCCCCGTATATAAAGGAGCAAGGGGGGAGGCCGGTCGTCCCTTGTGGGCGCGCCAAGGAGGAGGAGTCCTCCTATTAGGAGTAGGACTCCCCCTTTCCTACTCCTACTAGGAGGGGGAAAGGAAGGGGGAGAGGGGGAAGGAAAGAGGGGGGCGCCGCCCCCCCCCTCCTAGTCCAATTCGGACCAGAGGGTGAGGGGGCACGCGGACCACCCTGGCCGCCCCTCTCTCTTTCGACTAAGGCCCATGTGGCCCATTAACTCTCCCTGGGGGGTTCCGGTAACCCTCCGGCACTCTGGTTTTCTCCGAAATCACCCGGAACACTTCCGGTGTCCGAATATAGTCGTCCAATATATCAATCTTTATGTCTCGACCATTTCGAGACTCCTCGTCATGTCCGTGATCACATCCGGGACTCCGAACAAACTTCGGTACATCAAAACTTGTAAACTCATAATAAAACTTTCATCGTAACGTTAAGCGTGCAGACCCTACGGGTTCGAGAACTATGTAGACATGACCTAGAACTATTCTCGGTCAATAACCAATAGTGGAACCTAGATTTTCATATTGATTCCTACATATTCTACGAAGATCTTTATCGGTCAAACCGCATAACAACATACGTTGTTCCCTTTGTCATTGGTATGTTACTTGCCCGAAATTCGATCGTCGGTATCCAATACCTAGTTCAATCTCGTTACTGGCAAGTCTCTTTACTCATTCCGTAATACATCATTTCTTAACTAACTCATTAGTTACAATGCTTGCAAGGCTTAAGTGATGAGTATTACCGAGAGGGCCCAGAGATACCTCTTCGACAATCGGAGTGACAAAACCTAATCTCGAATTATGCCAACTCAACATGTACCTTTGGAGACACCTGTAGAGCACCTTTATAATCACCCAGTTACGTTGTGATGTTTGGTAGCACACAAAGTGTTCCTCCGGTAAACGGGAGTTGCACAATCTCATAGTTGTAGGAACTTTGTATAAGTCATGAAGAAAGCAATAGCAACATACTAAACGATCAAGTGCTAAGCTAACGGAATGGGTCAAGTCAATCACATCATTCTCCTAATGATGTGATCCCATTAATCAAATGACAACACATGTCTATGGTTAGGAAACATAACCATCTTTGATCAATGAGCTAGTCAAGTAGAGGCATACTAGTGACACTATGTTTGTCTATGTATTCACACATGTATCATGTTTTCGGTTAATACAATTCTAGCATGAATAATAAACATTTATCATGATATGAGGAAATAAATAATAACTTTATTATTGCCTCTAGGGCATATTTCCTTCAGTTCTAAACTTTCCCTTCACCCCAACTTCTCCAGCAATGGACGGATCCGCTTTCCAGGGCAAGTGGATGGCCTCCTCCGTAATGGAGAAGGACATCAAAGATCTACGCGAGGCGAGGTACCAGACGGCGGAGATTAAACACAGGCTTCCAACCCCGAGGCAAGTCATCCCCACCCCGGAGCCCGATGAGAGGGTAGTATTTATCCCCCACTTCCTCCGAGGACTTGGGTTCGCCCTTCATCCCTTCGTCCGAGGTCTCATGTTCTACTACGGGCTAGATTTCCACGATCTGGCCCCGAATTCCTTTCTCCACATATCGGCGTTCATCGTCGTGTGTGAGGCATTCCTCCGCGTCCCCCCACACTTCGGCTTGTGGCTCAAGGTCTTTAATGTGAAGCCGAAGGTGGTCGAGGGCCAACAAGCCGAGTGCGACAGCGCCATGGTGAGCAAGCTCAACCATGTTACCTGGCCCAAAGGGAGATTTGTGGATACTGTCAAGGTATGGCAGCAGGAGTGGTTCTACATCACCGAACCCCGCGGCACCATGTGGGCCGCTGCTCCTGCTTTCAGATCTAGACCTCCGCTGCGGCTCGTGTCCTGGACCAACAAGGGTCTAGACTGGGGATCACCTGACAAAGTATTGACGCTGCAAAAGCGCATCAAGAGCATGATAGCAAAGGATGTCACCCTTGCTGATGTGATCCAGGTGATGCTTATCTGCCGAGCTCTTCCCTGCCAATGACAAACTCTCAAAATGTGGGAGTTTAATTCAGAAGGGCCACAGACCCTGCAGTGATTCTTCGGCACGACACACAAAGGGATCTGGAAGCTACTCTTCAAGAAGTAGAAGACGTGGCCAAGGATGTCTGAGAACACCGACCTCGACGACAACAATCCGGCATCCCCAGTAAGTATCATATTTTCGAATATTACTTAGCTCGTCAATCTTAGGGAGGGGTACTAAAAATTCCATCTCCTGAATAGGGCTGGATAAAGAAGGCGGAGAAAATTAAGTGTCTGGCCCCTCTCCCCGAAAACCCAGCTGAGCCTCTATTGATGAGGATGCTGGTCCCGGCGACCTACCAGGCGCTGGCAAAGAAGGACAAGAAGAAGAAGAGCAAGGAGGTCGAAGGTGGACTCCATCATGAAGATACTTTGGGTGTTATGTACGGAGGAACCGAGGCTCCTTCCTCTCACGAGGGAGACGAAGACGAGGACGACGAGGAGGAGGAGGAGGAAGAGATCCGTCCTCTCAAAGGGAAAAGAGGGCGGCCTTCATAGATCCGGAGGAGGGGCGTCCCAGAGGGGAAAGATATCCCTCTCGGATGATTCAGATTCGGGCACTGAAGCTATCCCCAAGCACCACCCTCGAGCCAAGCCCCTTGCCGAATCGTAAGTACCTTAGGATGCCTTACGTACATCCAATATTTTTATAAATTATAAGAATAATATAAAAGTTCGTGTTTTAGTCCGGCCCGTGACATCCCTCAAGAATCATCGTCATCGGGGGATCTTTCGCCGGAGAAGATGGAGAGAGAGACGCCTCCACAAGCCTTCCCGCCTCCTAGGGATGACGACACCGAGGTGCCGTCCCAAAGGATTTCTCCGGGCTCCGAAGAAGTGTAGGAGGGGACCAAGACGCCGCTAGAGGATAACGCCTTGGCTGCCGAGAACATGAGAGGCGCAACCCTCATGGAGACCGGCGACGGGGGTCCTGGATCATCCGACCCCCGGCCGGATACTATTCCGGAGACACAAATGGTTCCGGAATCGAATCAGCAACCCCCTCCATGGGAGGGGGAGATGGCTATTCCAGCGGCGACCTCTACTAATGCAGAGGCGCCGAACATGCTGATGGATGCTCTGCAAAGTGTGTCCGTCTTGGAGGAGCACCGTACCTTGATGGGTATGGTGGTTGAGAAGGTTCAGTTTGCTAAGAGCGGGCTGAATGAAGCCTTCACGAGCCTACTAACAGGCTTCTAGGTATGCGATGTAATGTCTTTAGCCGCTTTCCATATGAAAAATCTGCCTGTATATACATAGTAGCCCCTGAGGCTCTGTTTGGCCCATGAAGGAGGGCGAATAGAGGATCTATAGGTGTCCGCAGGAAATAACATACTTATCTTTTTGACAAAAAAACATGCTTCACTATTAGTGGCGATTGCTCAGGCCAACGAAGTTTCCGAACTGAAGCAGAAACTGCAGCTGGTTGACAAGGATAATATCCGTATTAATAAGCGGCTCGACTAGGCGCAGGGTATGTTTCATGTACTCCATATATTATTGAATTAGATTGAAAATGCTAAGTTGAAGCTTACACACTGCTATATGCATAATTGCAGATGTCGCTGCTGAGGTCGAGACCCTCAGGAGTGACCTTGCCCGTGTGAAGGAGCAGGCAAGGGTGAGCGATGCGGCCGTTGAGAAAACGGCTACTGATTTGAAGGCTGAACATGCCACCCGATGCCAGTTCGAGGAGCGGGTATCCAAAGTTGAGAAAGAGCTCAAGGACGCCACTCGCAAGTGCGAGCTCCTCGAGGAGGAGAATAAAGCTAAGGCGGTTGAACTCGCTAAGGCCCTTCAGGAAGCCCAAGAGGCGAGGTCCGAGCGGCTCGCGAGGAGATCTGACAGGCCTGGCAGATAGTGGCTGGTAAGCCCTTTCTTTTACAGTCTAAGTTTGGCGATCAGAGGTATGCCTTGCTTAATCGACTTTGGAGTTCTCTAGACGCCTTTGCGGATCTTCCGAAGAGTGCCGCAGACGCTAGCAATTCTACTAAGCCCAGGAGGGGCATGCGATGGAGAAGCTATTCTGGTCGCAGTTCGCGATGCAGGAGCGCTCGATGCTGCTGACTGACCAAATGGTGCAGTGGGCCGAGCTGCATAAGATGTCCGGAGCAGCCATGAAGGAGGTCATAGTCCGGGTGTGGCCAGCCGAACCCGTTCCGAGTAGCTATTTTGGCCTAGTGCAGTGACTCATCGATGTCGTGCCCTGAATTGATGCAATCAAGCGTTCAGTGTGCAAAGAAGGTGCATGGATGGCCTTCACCCGCATCAAGATGCACTGGGCGAAGATGAAGGCCGCCGTTATCGCGGTTGAGGGTCCTCCCAAAGGCAAGGACCACCGCACGCCGGAGCGATATTTAGACGACGTCCTAGAGGGTGCTCGCTTGATAGAGGGTCAATGCTCAAAGGACATTATATTCAAATGAATGTATCCGAATGACCCAGACGTGTTTATTATATATATTAAGGCTTTACGATATATTTGTGTCATTGTGTGAAAGTTCTTTCCTCCTGTGCAGCCGTTTTTGTATTCCTGAGAGTTTTCTAGTCGTCGGCTTCGGCCCCCACGTAGATGCTACGGGGGTGTTCGAAATGGCACATGAGCACTCCTGTCCCAACGTCTTGGTCCGTAACGGAGGTGTCAGTGTGGCGAACCAGGCAATCGGACTATATGGCTTTACCACTCTCACTTAGTCATAGGAGTTTGACGATGGGGCTATAAAATAGCCCCTGGTACGTATGCGGCTATCCGAATGCGGATGTGTTACATACATGACCAAAAAATAGTCCTTCGTTTAATACGGAAACAATCGTTAAAGATTTAGTAAGTCGCCGAGTGGATGACCAGCTCTCACCGCATCATGATAGTCAATTTTCGACTTTCTCTACTGAGGTGCTTGACTGGACGAACCAGAAACACAATCGCGGTAGTTCCCCCTTTACTACCCTAGCCGAACAAACGGAACGTAAGGTAGCAAACATAGGAGTCGGGCAACCCAACTATTGACCAAAGACATGATTCAGAGCCGATGCATATAATGCCAAGTTTGGGATGCCGAAGTGTGCTACAGAGCTGTTTGGGATTTTGTTTGGCGACACACATGTGGCCGTATAGAGCCCCTGGCAATGCCTGTCGAGGTATGTGAGTGAGACAACTGAGGAGACGGGGTACAATTTTATGAATAAAGTTGATACCAAAAAATGGTCCCCACTAGGATCTGATTGATACGTCAAAACGTGATCTTACAGAGGATACCATAAGCACCAAAGCCATTTTACATGCCGGGGGTCTAATAATAAGGAGAAAAGCTAAATACAGGTCCTTTTAATAAGGTTTGGTCTGAAGAGTCCTTTGGATATCCTGCCGCACGTCTGCGCCGCTTCGCCTTGTAGAGAGGGGTTCCTTAAAAGGAATGGTCTTTGGTTATCCACACGAAACCGGGCTCGAAGAGAGTCCTTGTAAGTCCGTAGGATATATAGGTTCGAATGCACCTGTGGTAGGAGAGAAAAGGTAATCAAAAAAGGTGGAAGGTCATACATGGTCGAACCATACTATAGATCAGTCTGTATTGTGCCCCCGTTGATGCCCAAGGTATTTTGAGTGCGTAATGATGCATGCGCGGTATGAATCCCGCGGGTGTGTGCGGTGATCGACGGAGGCGAAACTGCTAGTCTAGCTCTGGAAGTACCGAGCTGTCAGCTTGCGGGACTGACCGGACTCTTTTAACAAAGTCCGGTGGCTTGATGGCCGATGAGGTGTGCGGCTTGAGGGGGGCGCTCTGTACTTCGGCCGCGAGAGCCACAGTGTGCTCCTCCGTACAGAGGGAGCGTTTCGTGTTTCCATTGACTGTTATGACATTGCATGGACTGGGCATCTTGATCTTTAAATAAGCATAGTGCGGGATCGTGTTGAATCGAGCGAGCAATGTGTGATAGCCACTGCGGAAGGGGATGATAACAAAGATCAAGTCTTCGTTGTGGAAGTTGTGTGGCGAGTCGAAGACGACTTCCAATGTTATTGAGCCCGAGCAATGGGCCTCTACACCGGGTATTACTCCTTTAAAGGTAGTTTTAGTGGGCTTGATTCGTGAAGGATCAGTGCCCATTTTGCGGATAGTGTCCTCGTAAAGCAGGTTAAGACTACTTACGCCGTCCATGAGGACTCGTGTGAGGTGGAATCCGTCAATGATTGGGTCGAGAACCAAAGCTGCAGATCCTCGGTGACGGATACTGGTCGGGTAATCATTTCGATCAAACGTGATTGGACACGCCGACCATGGGTTGAATTTTGGGGTGACCGGCTCTACGGCGTAGACGTCCCTTAATGCGCGCTTGCGCTCTCGCTTAGGGATGTGAGTGATGTAGATCATATTCACCATTTTTACCTTAGGGGGAAATTTCTTCTGCCCCCTATGTTCGGTGGGCGAGGCTCTTCTTTGTCGTCCTCGATGGGCGGCCTTTTCCCCTTGTGTTCGGCGTTGAGCTTGCCAGCCTGTTTAAAGACCCAACAGTTTCTGTTGGTGTGATTGGCAGGTTTGTCGGGGGTGTGAAAGCACAAGTGCTCCCTAGGTGATTTTGGTAATTAATGTCAACATATCTCTTGTTGGACTAACACTTTGACCTAGTATGTTTTCAGATAAGTTCAACAATGAAGTGGCATGGAATAAAGGATGAGGAACCCCTTCAAGATGCTAAGGATAAAAGGATTGGCTAAAGCTTCAAGCTCAAGACTCTACATTTTATATTTTAGTGATCCAAGATCACATTGAGTCGATAGGAAAAGCCAATACTATCAAGGAGGGATGAGGTGTTGCTTAATAAGGTTCTTGCTTCATAGTGCTTAGTGATATGCTCCAAAACCCTCAACTACTTTCCCACATCCACATATGACCTAAACCTAAAGTCCAACATGGCCCCACCGATTCTTTCTATCCGGCGCCACCGAGTTCAGATGTCATAGCCACTGCCACAAACCCTAGGCAAATCGGTCTTACCGATAGGGATCTCGGTCTCACCGAGGTGGGATTGTAATCTCTCTGTGTATGTCCATTATCAAAATCGGTCTCACCGAGTTTGTGTAATCGGCCCTACTGAGATTACAATGTAAACTCTCTGTTTCCTTTTCGTGAAGTTTCGGTCTCACCGAGATTAGGGAATCGGTCCCACTGAGTTCACCTGACCAACTCCCTGGTTAGCTTATTACCAAAATCGGTCTCACCGAGTTTGTGTAATGGTCTCACCGAGATTACGTTATGCCCTAACCCTAACCATATCGGTCCTACCGAGTTGCATGTCGGTCCCACTGAAAACCCTAACGGTCACATTATTTACTGAATCGGTCTCACCGAGTTTGTTGATTCGGTCCCACCAAGATTGGTAAATTGTGTGTAACGGTTAGATTTTGTGTGGAGGCTATATATCCCCTCCACCTCCTCTTCATTCGCGGAGAGAGCCATCAGAACAAACCTACACTTCCAACTTACCATTTCTGAGAGAGAACCACCTACTCATGTGTTGAGACCAAGATATTCCATTCCTACCATATGAATCTTGATCTCTAGCCTTGCCCAAGTTTCTTTCCACTCAAATCTTCTTTCCATCAAATCCAAATCCTGTGAGAGAGAGTTGAGTGTTGGGGAGACTATCATTTGAAGCACAAGAGCAAGGAGTTCATCATCAACACACCATTTGTTACTTCTTGGAGAGTGGTGTCTCCTAGATTGGCTAGGTGTCACTTGGGAGCCTCCTACAAGATTGTGGAGCTGAACCAAGGAGTTTGTAAGGGCAAGAAGATCGCCTACTTCGTGAAGATCTACCGCTAGTGAGGCAAGTCCTTCATGGGCGACGACCATGGTGGGATAGACAAGGTTGCTTCTTCGTGGACCCTTCTTGGGTGGAGCCCTCCGTGGACTCGCGTAGCCGTTACCCTTCGTGGGTTGAAGTCCCCATCAACGTGGATGTACGATAGCACTACCTATCGGAACCATGGCTCAAAAATCACCGTGTCTCCAAATTGCATTTGAACACTCCAAACCCTTCCCTTTACATCCTTGCAAGTTGCATGCTTTACTTTCCGCTGCTCATATACTCTTGGCATGATTGCTTGATATGTATTGTGTTTGTTAAACTTGTGCCTAAACTCCACTTAAATATAAGAATCTAAAAACTTCTACTTTTAACACTTAGTGTCTAATCACCCCACCTCTAGACACCTCTTCTCTATCCTTTCAATTAGTATCAGAGCTTTGGTATCCATTGCTTTGGTTTAATCACCATTGGAGGAAGATGGATGAGTCTACTTTGGGGAGTATTAGACATAGAGTGCCTATTCTTGATGGAGAGTATTTTCATGAGTGGAAAATGAGATGCTTGTGATTTTCAATCAATATCATTTGAACAAGTACATTGCTAGTCCTTCTGCACCTCATGTTGATCCTATGCATTCTACCCTTGATGAGTCGATTGACATGATTAGGAATGTTAGAACTGTTAATCTTATCACTAGAGGCTTGCCTAGAAACTTGATTGGAAATTTGCCTACTCTTGAGTGTGCCTACACTATATGGAAATTTCTTGAGGAACGATTTCCTAATTATTCATTAAAAAATCTAGACGAAATTCTTCATAAGTCTATTGCCTTGAGTAAGATGAATTCCAATGATTCCATGTTTGGTGATCGTCTATTTGAGCTTACAAATCTTATGCGTGCCAAAGGAAATGTTGGAATTATTAGCAATATTATTTCCGAAGCTACTAGACTTCATAAAGGAGATCATTGTCAAACTTATATTAACGAATCACCCTCACTAGGAATTGATCCACCACATGACGATGTTGAACATGGAGACTATGATGAGGATGATGATGATAACTTTGATCTTGATGATGCAATGAGACACTTTGGTCTTATGGAAAATCTTCGGGGATATATGGCAGGAGGAAAGGAATGGGTTCTTGGCAGTGGATGTACCAATCACATGACCGGAGACAAAGACATGTTTCGTGAGCTTGCTGAAAATGATGGTCCTCGAAAGTATGTCACTTTCGGTGACAACTCAAAGGGTAAGGTGGTTGGCCTCGGTAAGGTGGCCATCTCACATGATAGCTCCATCCAAAATGTTATGCTCATTGAATCTCTTGGCTACAACTTACTTTCAGTATCTAGACTTGCTGATTTCGGTTTCAATGTCCTATTTACTGGAGTAGATTGCCAAGTGTTTCGTAGAGACAATCATAAAATGGTCTTTACCGGTATACGTAGAGGTGATCTTTACATTGTTGATTTCACTAAAAAGTCTCAGCCTAGAACTTGCTTTATTGCTAAATCTTCAAAAGGTTGGTTATGGCATAGACGATTAGGTCATGTTGGCATGCGAAATCTTGACAAGCTTATTAAAAGAAATCATAGCCTTGGTGTTAATGATGCCATATTTGATAAGGATAGACGTTGCAGTGCTTGTCAAGCTGGTAAACAGGTTGGAGGAAGGCATCCCGTGAAGAACATCATGACCACAAGGAGGCCACTTGAGCTACTCCACATGGATCTCTTTGGTCCCAATGCTTACAAGAGTCTCAGTGGAAATTCTTTTGGTCTAGTTATAGTTGATGATTTTTCAAGATTTACGTGGGTGTTCTTTCTCGAAGACAAATCGCAGGTTCAAAAGATCTTCAAAAACTTCGCTAGGAAGGCTCAAAATCAGTTCGAGGTGAAGATCAAAAAGGTTCGTAGCGACAACGAAACGGAGTTCAAGAACGCAAATGTGGACACCTTTCTTGACGAAGAAGGGATTTCACATGAGTTCTCGGCTACGTACACACCTCAACAAAATGGAGTTGTTGAGAGGAAGAACCAGGCGCTCATCGAAATGGAAAGAACGATGCTTGATGAGTACAAGACGCCGAAGCACTTTTGGGCAGAAGCGATTGAGATAGCTTGTCATGCAACAAATCGCTTGTATCTTCACAAGCTACTCTGCAAGACGGCATACGAGCTTCTCACCGGTAACAAACCCCAAGTTGGTTACTTTCGAGTATTTGGCTCAAAGTGCTACATTCTTGATAAGCATCGTCGTTCTAAATTTGCTCCTAAGTCTCATGAAGGTTTCCTACTTGGTTATGGCTCAAACTCTCACACTTACCGTGTCTACAACAATTTCACCTGAAAGGTTGAAGAAACGGTAGATGTGAAGTTTGATGAATCAAACGGCTCGCAAGTAAAGCAATTGCCAATTGATGTAGGATAAAAAGATCCCTCGGAAGCAATCCAAGACTTGTCTATTGGCAAAATTCGTCCAACGTAGGTGAAGGAGAGCAACTCGTCCGTCCAAGTGGAAGCTTCTACCTCACGACAAGGTGAACCAAGAGTTGATACGGAAGCATCCACAAGTGGGACACACCAAGATGAAGAAAACGAGGAAGTATACCAAGAACGTCAACAACCTCCTTCTCCACCACGACAAGAGAACAACAACGCCAATAATGAAGAAGGCCAAGAAGAAGAAGAAGATGAAGAAGATGTTCAACCAAGACCCAAGCAAAAGCTTTCACGAGTTCGAGAAAGAATTGCTAAAGACCATCCCGTAGAGAAAATCTACAATGATATCCAAACCGGGAGAATCACTCGCTCTAAAACTCGTTTAGCTAACTTTTGTGAACACTATTCATTCATCTCTAGCATTGAACCTATGAAGGTTGAAGAAGCATTGGAAGATCCGGATTGGATAAATGCTACGCATGAAGAGCTACACAACTTTGAGAGAAATCAAGTTTGTACATTGGTTGAGAAGCCCGACAACAACCACAACATCATCGGTACCAAATGGGTGTTTCGCAACAAGCAAGATGAAGATGGAAAAGTAGTTCGCAACAAAGCATGTCTCATCGCCCAAGGCTACACACAAGTCGAAGGTATGGACTATGGTGAGACTTATGCTCCCATTGCTAGACTTGAATCCATTCGCATCTTACTTGCCTATGCTAATCACCATGATATCACCTTGTACCAAATGGACATCAAAAGTGCTTTTCTAAATGGTGAAATAGAGGAGGAAGTTTATGTTAAACAACCTCCCGGCTTTATCAATCCTAAGAAACCTAATCATGTTTACAAACTTCGCAAAGCTCTTTATGGTCTTAAACAAGCTCCCGAGCTTGGTATAAATGCTTAACCAAGTTCCTTATTGAAAAAGGTTTTGAGATTGGAAAAATTGATTCTACACTTTTTACTAAAAGGGTTAATGGAGAATTATTTGTATGCCAAATTTATGTCGATGTATTATATTTGGATCAACTAACCCTCATTTTAGTGAGAAGTTTGGGAAGCTAATGTTCGAAAAGTTTGAGATGTCGATGATGAGTGAACTCAAATTCTTTCTTGGGTTGCAAACCAAGCAAACTAAGGAAGGTACTTTTGGCTCTCAAACGAAGTACACCAAAGACTTATTCAAGAAGTTCAATATGCAAGAATGCAAAGGTATGTCTACACCCATGCCTACTAGTGGACATCTTGATTTGACCAAAGATGGTGAACCGGTCAATCAAATAGTTTATCGCTCTATGATTGGTTCATTGTTATATCTATGTGTTGGGGAACGTAGCAGAAATTCAAAATTTTCCTACGTATCACCAAGATCTATCTATGGAGAAACCAGCAACGAGTAGAAAGGAGAGTGCATCTACATACCCTTGTAGATTGCTAAGCGGAAGCGTTCAAGTGAACGGGGTTGATGGAGTCGTACTCGTCGTGATTCAGATCACCGATGATCCTAGTGCCGAACGGACAGCACCTCCGCGTTCAACACACGTACAGCCCGGTGACGTCTCCCACGCCTTGATCCAGCAAGGAGAGAGGGAGAGGTTGAGGAAGACTCCATCCAACAGCAGCACAACGGCGTGGTGGTGGTGGAGGAGCGTGGCAATCCCGCAGGGCTTCGCCGAGCACCTACGGGAGAGGAGATGTGTCACGGGAGGGAGAGGGAGGCAACCAAAGGCCTTAGGTATGGTTGCTCCTCCTTTTCCCCACTATATATAGGGCCAAGGAAGAGGGGGAGGGCGCAGCCTTGCCCCCTCCTCCAAGGAAGGGGTGCGGCTAAGGATGGGGGGAGGAGTCCATCCTCCCCAAGGCACCTCGGAGGTGCCTTCCCCCTTTAGGACTCTCCCCTTTTTTCCTTTATCTTGGCGCATGGGTCTCTAGGGGCTGGTGCCCTTGGCCCATGTAGGCCAAGGCGCACCCCCTACAGCCCATGTGCCCCCCCGGGGCAGGTGGCCCCACCCGGTGGGCCCCCGGGACCCTTCCGGTGGTCCCGGTACAATACCGATGACCCCGAAACTTGTCCCGATGGCCGAAACAGGACTTCCTATATATAAATCTTTACCTCCGGACCATTCCGGAACTCTTCGTGACGTCCGGGATCTCATCCGGGACTCCGAACAACATTCGGGTTACCGCATACTAATATCTCTATAACCCTAGCGTCACCGAACCTTAAGTGTGTAGACCCTACGGGTTCGGGAGACATGCAGACATGACCGAGACGTTCTCCGGTCAATAACCAACAGCGGGATCTGGATACCCATGTTGGCTCCCACATGTTCCACGATGATCTCATCGGATGAACCACGATGTCAAGGACTCAATCAATCCCGTATACAATTCCCTTTGTCTAGCGGTATGGTACTTGCCCGAGATTCGATCGTCGGTATACCGATACCTTGTTCAATCTCGTTACCGGCAAGTCTCTTTACTCGTTCCGTAACACATCATCCCGTGATCAACCCCTTGGTCACATTGTGCACATTATGATGATGTCCTACCGAGTGGGCCCAGAGATACCTCTCCGTTTACACGGAGTGACAAATCCCAATCTCGATTCGTGCCAACCCAACAGACACTTTCAGAGATACCCGTAGTGTACCTTTATAGCCACCCAGTTACGTTGTGACGTTTGGCACACCCAAAGCACTCCTACGGTATCCGGGAGTTGCACAATCTCATGGTCTAAGGAAATGATACTTGACATTAGAAAATCTTTAGCATACGAACTACATGATCTTGTGCTAGGCTTAGGATTGGGTCTTGTCCATCACATCATTCTCCTAATGATGTGATCCCGTTATCAACGACATCCAATGTCCATGGTCAGGAAACCGTAACCATCTGTTGATTAACGAGCTAGTCAACTAGAGGCTTACTAGGGACATGGTGTTGTCTATGTATCCACACATGTATCTGAGTTTCCTATCAATACAATTCTAGCATGGATAATAAACGATTATCATGAACAATGAAATATAATAATAATCAATTTATTATTGCCTCTAGGGCATATTTCCAACAGTCTCCCACTTGCACTAGAGTCAATAATCTAGTTCACATCGATATGTGATTAACACTCAAGGTCACATCCCCATGTGACTAACACCCAAAGAGTTCTGGGTTTGATCATGTTGCTTGTGAGAGAGGTTATAGTCAACGGGTCTGAACCTTTCAGATCCGTGTGTGCTTTACAAATCTCTATGTCATCTCCTAGATGCAGCTACCACGTTCTATTTGGAGCTATTCCAAATAACTGTTCTACTATACGAATCCAGTTTACTACTCAGAATAATCTGGATTAGTGTCGAAGCTTGCATCGGTGTAACCCTTTACAACGAACTCTTTTACCACCTCCATAATCGAGAAAATTCCTTAGTCCACTAGTTACTAAGGATAACTTTGACCGTTGTCCTGTGATCCATTCTTAGATCACTCTTGTACCCCTTGACTGACTCATGGCAAGGCACACTTCAGGTGCGGTACACAACATAGCATACTATAGAGCCTATGTCTTAAGCATAGGGGACGACCTTTGTCCTTTCTCTCTATTCTGCCGTGGTCGAGCTTTAAGTCTTAACTTCATATCTTACAACTCAGGCAAGAACTCCTTCTTTGACTGATCCATCTTGAACACCTTCAAGATCATGTCAAGGTATGTGCTCATTTGAAAGTACTATTAAGCGTTTTGATCTATTCTTATAGATCTTGATGCTCAATGTTCAAGTAGCTTAATCCAGGCTTTCCATTGAAAAACACTTTCCAAATAACCCTATATGCTTTCCAGAAATTCTACGTCATTTCTGATCAACAATATGTCAACAACATATATTCATCAGAAATTCTATAGTGCTCCCACTCACTTCTTTGGAAATACAAGTTTCTCATAAACTTTGTATACACCCAAAATCTTTGATCATCTCATCAAAGCATACATTCCAACTCCGAGATGCTTACTCCAGCCCCTAGAAGGATTGCTGGAGCTTTGCATACTTATTAGCATCTTTCAGGATTGACAAAACCTTCCGGTTGTATCACATACAACCTTTCCTCAAGAAAATCGTCGAGGAAACAATGTTTTGACATCCTATCTTCAAGATTTCATAAATAATGCAGTAATCTCTAATATAATTCCAACAGACTCTTAGCATCGCAACGAGTGAGAAAGTCTCATCGCAGTCAACTCCTTGAACTTGTCGGAAAACATCTTAACGACAAGTCGAGCTTTCTTAATGGTGATACTTACCATCATTGTCCGTCTTCCTTTTAAAATCCATCTGCACTCAACAGCCTTACGACCATCAAGTAGTTCTTCCAAAGTCTATACTTTGTTTTATATATGGATCCTCTCTCGGATTTTATGGCCTTGAGCCATTCGTCGGAATCCGGGCCCACCATCGCTTCTCCATAGCTTGTAGGTTCATTGTTGTCTAGCAACATGACTTCCAAGACAGGATTACGTACCACTCTGAAGTAGTACGCATCCTTGTCATCCCACGAGGTTTGGTAGTGACTTGATCTGAAGTTTCATGATCACTATCATAAGCTTCCACTTCAATTGGTGTAGGTGCCACAGGAACAACTTCCTGTGCCCTGCCACACACTAGTTGAAGAGATGGTTCAATAACCTCATTAAGTCTCCACCATCCTCCCACTCAATTCTTTCGAGAGAAACTTTTCCTCGAGAAAGAACCCGATTCTAGAAACAATCCCTTATTGCTTTCGAATCTGAGACAGGAGGTATACCCAACTGTTTTGGGTGTTCTATGAAGATGCATTTATCCGCTTTGGGTTCGAGCTTATCAGCTTGAAACTTTTTCACATAAGTGTCGCAGCCCCAAACTTTTAAGAAATGACAGCTTAGGTTTCTCTAAACCATAGTTCATACGGTGTCATCTCATCGGAATTACGTGGTGCCCTATTTAAAGTGAATGTGGTTGTCTCTAATGCCTAACCCATGAACGATAGTGGTAATTCGATAAGAGACATCATGGTACGCACCATATCCAATAGGGTGCAACTACGATGTTCGAACACACCATCACACTATGGTGTTCCAGGCTGTATTAGTTGTGAAACAATTTCCACAATGTCTTAATTCTATGCCAAACTCGTAATTCAGATATTCATCTCTATGATCATATCATAGATATCTTATCCTCTTGTCACGACGATCTTTCAACTTCACCCTGAAATTATTTGAACCTTTCAATAATTCAGACTCGTGATTCATCAAATAAATATACTCAACATCTACTCAAATCATCTTTGAAGTAAGAACATAACGATATCCACTACATGCCTCAGCACTCATTGGATTGCACACATCAAAATGTATTACTTCCAACAAGTTGCTTTCTAGTTCCATTTTACTGAAAACGAGGCTTTCAGTCATCTTGCCCATGTGGTATGATTTGCATGTCCCAAGTGATTCAAAATCAAGTGAGTCAAAACGGTCCATTTGCATGGAGTTTCTTCATGCATATACACCAATAGACATGGTTCGCATGTCTCACACTTTTCAAAAACGAGTGAGTCCAAAGATCCATCAATATGGAGCTTCTTCATGCGTTTTATACCGATATGACTTACGTGGCAGTGCCACAAGTAGGTGGTACTATCATTACTATCTTTTGGCATGAACATGTGTATCACTACGATCGAGTTTCAATAAACCATTCATTTTAGGTGTAAGACCATTGAAGGTATTATTCAAATAAACAGAGTAACCATTATTCTCCTTAAATGAATAACCGTATTTCGATAGACATAATCCAATCATGTCTATGCTCAACGCAAACACCAATCTCGATGGTAGAGGGAGCGTACGATATTTGATCAACCTTGGAAATATTTCCAACACATATCGTCATCTCACCTTTAGCTAGTCTCCGTTTATTCCATAGCTTTTATTTCGAGTTACTAACACTTAGCAACTGAACCGGTATCTAATACCCTGGTGCTACTAGGAGTACTAGTAAAGTACACATTAACATAATGTATATCCAATATACTTCTATCGACCTTGCCAGCCTTCTCATCTACCAAGTATCTAGGGTAATCTTGCTCCAGTGGTTGTTCCCCTTATTACAGAAGCACTTAGTCTCGGGTTTGGGTTCAACCTTGGGTTTCTTCACTAGAGCAGCAGCTGATTTGCCGTTTCATGAAGTATCCCTTCTTGCCCTTGCCCTTCTTGAAACTAGTGGTTTCACCAACCATCAATAATTGATGCTCCTTCTTGATTTCTACTTTCGTGATGTCAAACAACGCGAATACCTCAAGGATCATCATCTCTATCCTTGATATGTTATAGTTCATCACGAAGCTCTAGCAGCTTGGTGGTAATGACTTCGAAGAAACTATCACTATTTCATCTGGAAGATCAACTCCCACTTGATTCAAGTGATTGTTGTACTCAGACAATCTGAGCACAAGCTCAACAATTGAGCTTTTCTCCTTAGTTTACAGGTTAAGAAAGTCATCGGAGGTCTTATACCTCTTGACATGGGCACGAGCCTGAAATCCCAATTTCAGCCCTCAAAACATCTCATATGTTTCGCGACATTTCGAAAAACGTCTTTGGTGCCTTCAACTCTAAACCGTTTCACTGAACTATCACGTAGTTATCAAAACGTGTACAAACGACGTTTGGGGTTCAGCACACTGAGCGGTGCATTAAGGACATAAGCCTTCTATGAAGCAATGAGGACAATCCTCAGTTTACGGACCTAGTCCGCATAATTGCTACTATTAACTTTCAACTAATTTTTCTCTAGGAACATATCTAAACACAGTAGAACTATAGCGTGAGCTACGACATAATTTGCAAAAGGTCTTTTGACTATGTTCAGGATAATTAAGTTCATCTTATGAACTCCCACTCAGATAGACATCCCTCTAGTCATCTAAGTGATTACATGATCCAAGTCAAACTAGGCCGTGTCCGATCATCACGTGAGACGGACTAGTCATCATCGGTGAACATCTTCATGTTGATCGTATCTTCTATACGACTCATGCTCGACCTTTCGGTCTCCGTGTTCCGAGGCCATGTCTGTACATGCTAGGCTCGTCAAGTTAACCCTAAGTGTTTCGCGTGTGTTCCGAGGCCATGTCTGTACATGCTAGGCTCGTCAACACCCGTTGTATTTGAACGTCTGAATAAAACACCCGATCATCACGTGATGTTTTGAAACAGCAAACTGTCGCAACGGTGCACAGTTAGGGGAGAACACTTCTTGAAATTGTTGTAAGGGATCATCTTATTTACTACCGTCGTTCTAAGCAAATAAGATGTATAAACATGATAAACATCACATGCAATCAAATAGTGACATGATATGGCCATCATCACTTTGCTCCTTTTGATCTCCATCTTCGGGGCTCCATGATCATCATCGTCACCGGCATGACACCATGATCTCCATCATCATGATCTCCATCATCGTGTCTTCATGAAGTTGCCTCGCCAACTATTACTTCTACTACTATGGCTAACGGTTAGCAATAAAGTAAAGTAATTACATGACGTTTAAGTTGACACGCAGGTCACAAATAAATAAAGACAACTCCTATGGCTCCTGCCGGTTGTCATACTCATCGACATGCAAGTCGTGATTCCTATTACAAGAACATGATCAATCTCATACATCACATATATCATTCATCACATCCTCTTTGGCCATATCACATCACATAGCATACCCTGCAAAAACAAGTTAGACGTCCTCTAATTGTTGTTTGCATGTTTTACGTGGCTGCTATGGGTTTCTAGCAAGAACGTTTCTTACCTACGCATGAACCACAACGTGATATGCCAATTGCTATTTACCCTTCATAAGGACCCTTTTCATCGAATCCGATCCGACTAAAGTGGGAGAGACAGACACCCGCCAGCCACCTTATGCAACTAGTGCATGTTTGTCGGTGGAACCGGTCTCACGTAAGCGTACGTGTAAGGTTGGTCCGGGCCGCTTCATCCCACGATGCCGCCGAATCAAGATAAGACTAGTAACGGCAAGCATATTGAACAATATCGACGCCCACAACTACTTTGTGTTCTACTCGTGCAAAGAATCTACGCAATAGACCTAGCTCATGATGCCACTATTGGGGAACGTAGCAGAAATTCAAAATTTTCCTACGTATCACCAAGATCTATCTATGGAGAAACCAGCAACGAGTAGAAAGGAGAGTGCATCTACATACCCTTGTAGATCGCTAAGCGGAAGCGTTCAAGTGAACGGGGTTGATGGAGTCGTACTCGTCGTGATTCAGATCACCGATGATCCTAGTGCCGAACGGACAGCACCTCCGCGTTCAACACACATACAGCCCGGTGACGTCTCCCACGCCTTGATCCAGCAAGGAGAGAGGGAGAGGTTGAGGAAGACTCCATCCAACAGCAGCACAACGACGTGGTGGTGGTGGAGGAGCGTGGCAATCCCGCAGGGCTTCGCCGAGCACCTACGGGAGAGGAGATGTGTCACGGGAGGGAGAGGGAGGCAACCAAAGGCCTTAGGTATGGTTGCTCCTCCTTTTCCCCACTATATATAGGGCCAAGGAAGAGGGGGAGGGCGCAGCCTTGCCCCCTCCTCCAAGGAAGGGGTGCGGCTAAGGATGGGGGGAGGAGTCCATCCTCCCCAAGGCACCTCGGAGGTGCCTTCCCCCTTTAGGACTCTCCCCTTTTTTCCTTTATCTTGGCGCATGGGCCTCTAGGGGCTGGTGCCCTTGGCCCATGTAGGCCAAGGCGCACCCCCTACAGCCCATGTGGCCCCCCGGGGCAGGTGGCCCCACCCGGTGGGCCCCCGGGACCCTTCCGGTGGTCCCGGTACAATACCGATGACCCCGAAACTTGTCCCGATGGCCGAAACAGGACTTCCTATATATAAATCTTTACCTCCGGACCATTCCGGAACTCCTCGTGACGTCCGGGATCTCATCCGGGACTCCGAACAACATTCGGGTTACCGCATACTAATATCTCTATAACCCTAGCGTCACCGAACCTTGAGTGTGTAGACCCTACGGGTTCGGGAGACATGCAGACATGACCGAGACGTTCTCCGGTCAATAACCAACAGCGGGATCTGGATACCCATGTTGGCTCCCACATGTTCCACGATGATCTCATCGGATGAACCACGATGTCAAGGACTCAATCAATCCCGTATACAATTCCCTTTGTCTAGCGGTATGGTACTTGCCCGAGATTCGATCGTCGGTATACCGATACCTTGTTCAATCTCGTTACCGGCAAGTCTCTTTACTCGTTCCGTAACACATCATCCCGTGATCAACCCCTTGGTCACATTGTGCACATTATGATGATGTCCTACCGAGTGGGCCCAGAGATACCTCTCCGTTTACACGGAGTGACAAATCCCAATCTCGATTCGTGCCAACCCAACAGACACTTTCAGAGATACCCGTAGTGTACCTTTATAGCCACCCAGTTACGTTGTGACGTTTGGCACACCCAAAGCACTCCTACGGTATCCGGGAGTTGCACAATCTCATGGTCTAAGGAAATGATACTTGACATTAGAAAAGCTTTAGCATACGAACTACATGATCTTGTGCTAGGCTTAGGATTGGGTCTTGTCCATCACATCATTCTCCTAATGATGTGATCCCGTTATCAACGACATCCAATGTCCACGGTCAGGAAACCGTAACCATCTGTTGATTAACGAGCTAGTCAACTAGAGGCTTACTAGGGACATGGTGTTGTCTATGTATCCACACATGTATCTGAGTTTCCTATCAATACAATTCTAGCATGGATAATAAACGATTATCATGAACAAGGAAATATAATAATAATCAATTTATTATTGCCTCTAGGGCATATTTCCAACACTATGTGCTTCACGTCCCGATATTATGCTAAGTGTGTGCATGTGTGCACGATATCAAGATGCACCTAAAGAATGTCATCTTAAGGCCGTGAAAAGGATAGTGAGATACTTAATTCATATGCCAAATTTTGGCATTTGGTATACGAAGAGGGCCTCTTTCGATCTTGTTGGCTACTCCGACTCGGACTATGCCGGTGACAAGGTTGATAGAAAGTCCACTTCGGGTACTTGTCAATTCCTTGGTAGATCTCATGTGTCTTGGTCTTCCTAGAAACAAAACTCGGTATCCTTATCCACCGCCGAAGCGGAATACATTGCCGCTGGTTCATGTTGTGCTCAATTACTTTGGATGACCCAAACTCTAAAAGATTATGGGATATATGTGAAACATGTTCCATTACTTTGTGACAATGAAAGTGCTATCAGGATTGCTCACAATCCCGTGCAACACTCTCGAACTAAGCATATCGAAGTTCGTCATCATTTCATTCGAGATCATGTTGCCAAAGGGGACATTAATCTTCAGCATGTTCGCACCGAAAAACAATTAGCGGATATTTTCACTAAACCTCTTGATGAGAAAGTGTTTTGAAGGTTGAGAGGTGAACTGAACATCATTGATGCTTCAAACTTGGAGTAGGAACTCCATTTGATACATGCAAGACATGAGCCTATGACTAATCCTTGATATTTCTCTTATAATGAAAATCTTACATCTTGGACATATTAGCATCTTGCATGTCATCTAACCCTTGTAGGAACTTTGATGGATCTAAATCTATGAGATTGCAACTCACTCACATCTTGAGCAATCTCTACATCACCAAGTCTCTACATAATGGTGGTTGAAAACGAGAAAGCACAAAACCATTCAAACATATCCTTTGACAAATTTATTATTGAGTTTCATGATTGTCATTTTAGATACACAAGTGCTCTTCCTTGCAAAAAATAACCCATGTAGGTGGACGGACTCAAATTCCAAGGGGTGCTCCCAACTCTTGATGAGCTACATCAACCTTGAGCAACCCACACAAGTTCAACTACATGATCACGATCAACACCGCCACCTAAGGTATGTTATTCCATCTTAGAGAAGCTTTACTCCAAGACATGAGTCAAAGCAACTCGACAAGATGAGAATACATCAAGATGCTTAAACGAAAAATGGTAACCCCATTTTGAGCTTCAACGATGAGTATGACCTATGATCAAGTGATCTCACTTCACTCCTAAGTCAATATACTCTAACATAGGTGACTTTGTCGCCGACTATTTCTTGATGAAGTTCTCTCGTGTTGTTTTCTATGCACTTGCTTTTTTATCATGCATATTTGTTTCCCCTTTCAAAAAAAACTTCATCTAGATTTCTTTTAAATTTCTTCTCCTTTACTGTCTGTTCTGCATTCCCTACATCCAATTCATTGCAAATCATTCAGTTAATTCCTTACAAATCCTTGTGAGATCTTACTTGTCTAACTGAGCTGAGGTGAAAAATGCTTTCCCTGTCATGAACTCGGTCACACCGGCCTACTATTTTCAGTCCCACCGAAACCTTTCGGTGCTACCGAAGAATACAACTCGGTGCTACCGATCTCACTACAGAGAAAAATAGCTTGCCACTTATTACTGTGATTCTTTTGATCCAGCTCCACTCAATGAATCTTGTCCTCTACCAGCATCACATTTTTCTTTGCTGCTTTGAACTATGACTCAAGGACCAAACCCATGTGACAACAAATCCAGAAGACCCTTCTTGGAAATTGATGTCAAAGGGGGAGAGAGAGATCACATCAAAACTTTATCTATAGAGAGAGATCACTTCAATACCTTATCATATCTCTAGGGGGAGAGAATACTCAAGGGAAGAGTAATTTTCAATGATCCTAGATGCTTGGTGTTCAAGAGGAGAGATGTTACATGTCTTCTAGAGGGTAAAGACATGTTCATATGTGCTTAGTTGCATTAGCTCTGTTCATTTATTTCTTTGAGCTCTGATTTTCTGTTCCCTATCTTCTCCCAGTATCCCATGCTAGATCCAGGGGGAGCAAGACACTCAAGGGAAAGAAATTATTTAAATTCATTGCTTATCTTTACCTTTGGGGACATGTCTAATCCAATGTGGTACTTGGTACTCACTCTCTACATGTCATCCCAATTTTGGTACCCTTGTGGTTTCTTCTTGTTTGCTCTGGCTAGTAGATGCATCTGTGTTATCTAACCTCTTTTTCAAAGGTTCATTTCATCCTAAACCAACTCAAGACCACAAGGTAAGTATATGCATCACAATCATGTATATGAGGAATTCTTGCTGATGTACATACTGTTTGCAAGAAGGACTAATGAGCATGAAGGTACATTTCCCAAAATTCTTCGCTCTGATGCATATAGCCAAGATACATGTAACACATTGCTTACTCCATCATGCTTATGCATTCACATGCTTCTATTCCATATTCACATGCTTGCATACACGTAGGGGGAGCCTATGCTTGTTACATGTCCTTCCAAAGCTTTACTTGTTATTCTTGTTATCCTCTATCTAAAGCTTTGATGTATGTTGTCATAAATTACCAAAAAGGGGGGATTGAAAGCACAAGTGCTCCCTAGGTGATTTTGGTAATTAATGTCAACATATCTCTTGTTGGACTAACACTTTGACCTAGTATGTTTTCAGATAAGTTCAACAATGAAGTGGCATGGAATAAAGGATGAGGAACCCCTTCAAGATGCTAAGGATAAAATGATTGGCTCAATCTTCAAGCTCAAGACTCTACATTTTATATTTTAGTGATCCAAGATCACATTGAGTCGATAGGAAAAGCCAATACTATCAAGGAGGGATGAGGTGTTGCTTAATGAGGTTCTTGCTTCATAGTGCTTAGTGATATGGTCCAAAACCCTCAACTACTTTCCCACATCCACATATGACCTAAACCTAAAGTCCAACTCGGCCCCATCGATTCTTTCTATCCGGCGCCACCGAGTTCAGACGTCATAGCCGCTGCCACAAACCCTAGGCAAATCGGTCTTATCGATAGGGATCTCGGTCTCACCGAGATGGGATTGTAATCTTTCTGTGTATGTCCATTATCAAAATCGGTATCATCGAGTTTGTGTAATCGGTCCTACCGAGATTACAATGTAAACTCTCTGTTTCCTTTTCGTGAAGTTTCGGTCTCACTAAGATTAGCGAACCGGTCCCACCGAGTTCACCTGACCAACTCTCTGGTTAGCTTATTACCAAAATCGGTCTCACCGAGTTTGTGTAATCGGTCTCACCGAGATTACGTTATGCCCTAACCCTAACCATATCGGTCCTACCGAGTTGCATGTCGGTCCCACCGAAAACCCTAACAGTCACATTATTTACTGAATTGGTCTGACCGAGTTTGTTGATTCGGTCCCACCGAGATTGGTAAATTGTGTGTAACGGTTAGATTTTGTGTGGAGGCTATATATACCCCTCCACCTCCTCTTCATTCGTGGAGAGAGCCATCAGAACGGACCTACACTTCCAACTTACCATTTCTGAGAGAGAACCACCTACTCATGTGTTGAGACCAAGATATTCCATTCCTACCATATGAATCTTGATCTCTAGCCTTCCCCAAGTTGCTTTCCACTCAAATCTTCTTTCCACCAAATCCAAATCCTGTGAGAGAGAGTTGAGTGTTGGGGAGACTATCATTTGAAGCACAAGAGCAAGGAGTTCATCATCAACACACCATTTGTTACTTCTTGGAGAGTGGTGTCTCCTAGATTGGCTAGGTGTCACTTGGGAGCCTCCGACAAGATTGTGCAGTTGAACCAAGGAGTTTGTAAGGGCAAGGAGATCACCTACTTCGTGAAGATCTACCGCTAGTGAGGCAAGTCCTTCGTGGGCGACGACCATGGTGGGATAGACAAGGTTGCTTCTTTGTCGACCCTTCTTGGGTGGAGCCCTCCGTGGACTCGCATAGCCGTTACCCTCCGTGGGTTGAAGTCTCCATCAACGTGGATGTACGATAGCACCACCTATCTGAACCACGGCTCAAAAATCACCGTGTCTCCAAATTGCGTTTGAACACTCCAAACCCTTCCCTTTACATCCTTGCAAGTTGCATGCTTTACTTTCCGCTGCTCATATACTCTTGCATGCTTGCTTGATATGTATTGTGTTTGCTAAACTTGTGCCTAAACTCCACTTAAATTTAGAGAATCTAAAAACTGCTACTTTTAGCACTTAGTGTCTAATCACCCCCCTCTAGACACCTCTTCTCGATCCTCTCAGGGTGCCATGAATCTGGCAAGGTCGATCAAGTATTCTATCCAAACTGGATGGACCATCTTTGCCTTCTTTGAATGGCTTCTTCCGTTGACTGGATTTGGGGCCACTGAATCCGGCATTGACCGCCATCTCTTTGTTATTGTTTCGATCTTGTTCTTGTTGCGTCGTGGCTTGCCATTGCTGTCCCTGGCTTCAAAGGTGCATGGGTCGCTGGTACTATTGCTTCTACGAGCTAGCCAGCTATCTTCTCCCGTGCAAAAGCAGGTCATAAGTGCGGTGAGGGCTGCCATGGACTTCGGCTTCTCTTGGCCGAGGTGTCGGGCGAGCCACTCATCTCGGACACTGTGTTTGATGGCCGCGAGGGCTTCAGCATCCGGACTATCCACAATCTGGTTCTTTTTGATTAAGAACCTGGTCGAGAGCTTCCGGGCTGATTCACCGGGTTGCTGGATTATGTGACTAAAGTCATCGGCGCCGGGGGGGGGAGGGGGCGAACATAGGTACCTTGGAAGTTGTCTCTGAAGGCATCCTCCAAGTCTTCCCAGCTACCAATAGAGTTTTCTAGGAGGCTGTCCAGATAGTGCTGTGCTAGTCCCTTAAGTTTTAGAGGGTGGTACTTGATGGCATGTAAGTCATCACCGCGAGCCATGTGGATGTGGAGAAGAAAATCTTCAATCCATACTACGGGTTCTGTTGTGCCATCGTATGATTCAATGTTCACGGGTTTAGACCCTTCTGGGAACTGGTGCTCCATCACCTCATCGATGAAGCATAGAGGGTGTGCGGCACCTCTGTATCGGGAGACGCCATGACGCAGTTCAGATGAAGTCCGTATGCAGTTTTTGGCCTGGGTGAGGTTGTACTTGTCGCGCCAAGCTTGATGGCTGTCTTCTCACGCTGGTGCACGCCCCCTTGATCCATAGATTGATCTGTTATGACCGGCTCTATTGACCAGGTCCTGTCGTAGGTCATACGTGTATCCTACAGCCGCCATCTCTCTACCTCTAGGGCGAGGTGGTGCATGCTGGTATTCGGCTTGAGTTGTCGCTCTGTCTCGACCACGTGGTGGTCGGTCAAGTCCATTGGCAACATTACGCATTGGCGGTATAGGCTCTGGGCCTCATTGTCGAATTGGAGTAGCAGCTTGAGCTTCGGGTAACTCTTAGTTGGGCGTTCGAGGTCGTATTCCTCGGCTGCGAGGACATTAGTCCATCTGTCATTGAGCAGATCCTGATCAGCTTGAAGCCGGTGCTGCTTCTTTTTCAGGCTTCTTGTAGTGGCTATGAGCCGGCGCTTAAAGCGCTCTTGTTCGAGAGGTTCCTCTGGCATGATGAAATCTTCGTCGCCGAGGCTCTCGTCCTCTTCGGAGATCGGTAAGTAGTTACTATCCTCCGAGCCCTCGTTCCCGATAGGATCATCGGGGTTGACTTTCCCATCCTCCCTATCATCATGCTCGGATGTTGGTTCGGTAGGGGCTTCTTGGTCTTCGGCGTTATCCGGAGTATTGTTGTCTCCGGTGCCGGTATTGCTGTCTTTTTTGTGACGCGATTTCGAGTAGCGCCGCTGACGTCGACGCTTTGGTGGTGCCACGGGAGGCTTGTCCTCGACTGGATCCTTCCCACCATCGCCTTCATCACCTTTGGGTGTGTCCACCATGTACACGTCATATGTGGAAGTGGCCGTCCAGCGTCCGGTAAACAGCAGGTTCTGGCTTTGCTCTTCTCCGGCATCGTCGTCCATGCCGTCGATGTCTTCGGAAGCATAATCGAGCATGTCGGTTAAGTCCTCAACAGTGGATATGAAGTGGGTGGTGGGTGGGACGTAAAATTCCCTGCTCTCAGCCCCTAGTGTGGGCTAGGCGTAGTTTGACAGTGATTCTTATGCAATGGCGAGAGATCGCATTAAGTCCAGGGCCTCGCTTAAGAGTGAGGTTTGGACAGGCAAGCAAGAGTCCATGGAGCAGGGCGGGACAAAAGTTCCCTGGCCAAGCTCATATGACACAGATCTCGAGAGTTTGGAGTTAGTGTCCGAAGGCGAGTCGGGCTCCATGAGGATATAGGGAGCCTGGCATGACTCCAGGCCTGCCGATGATGCGATCCCCTCCGGTTCTCCAGTGCCAGGGTCTATAGATGCAGAGAGTCCGGTGGGTTTTAAACTCCCGTCTTCAGACCTGGTGGTGCGCTTCTGATCTAAGGCCAGATAAGTGATTGGGGCCGCGAACCCTTGGAAGATCAAGTCTCCTCGGATGTCAGCGACATAGTTCAGATTTCCAAAACTGATCTGATGACCAGGGGCGTAGCTGTCGATCTGCTCCAAATGGCCAATCGAGTTGGCGCGCAATGCGAAGCCGCCGAATACAAAAATTTGGCCGGGGAGAAAAGTCCCCCTCAGGGCGGTATTGTTGTAGATGATCGATGGAGCCATCGAGCCTTCTAGTGACGGCACAGTGGAACTCTCAATGAAAGCAACAGTGTCGATGTCAAAACCGGCAGATCTCGGGTAGGGGGTCCCGAACTGTGCGTCTAAGGATTGAAGGTAACATGAGGCAGGGGACACGATGTTTTACCCAGGTTTGGGCCCTCTTAATGGAGGTAATACCCTACTTACTGCTTGATTGACTTTGATGAGTATAGGGGTTACAAGAGTTGATCTACCTCGAGATCATAATGGCTAAACCCTAGATGTCTAGCATGTATGATTGTTCTGCACCTACGGACTAAACCCTCCAGTTTATATAGATACCGGAGGGACCTAGGGTTGTACAGAGTCAGTTTACAGAGAAAGGAAGATGTAAAATCAAGCTTGCCATCCATGCAAAGGAAAGTCCCATCCAAACACGAGGGAGGGCCTTCTATCTTGTATCTTCGCGGCCCATCAGTCCGGCCCATATCGCGTAGCCCGGATGCCGGAGGACCCCCTAGTCCAGGACTCCCTTAGTGGTATAGGTACTCCAGCAATACCACGCAGCCACCCCTTTGGAGCACCGGATGGCAAGTCACCCCACAACTCGGGGTCAACCTCCACTCCACCACCCTCCTCGCCCTCCTCCTCCTCACCCTACTCCTCGCACTCCTCCTCCTCACCATCCTCCTAGGCCTCCTCCTCCTCGCCCTCCTCCTCCTCACCATCAGGAACATACTCCTCCTCCTCAGACTCAGAAGGTGCCTCAGTATAAGAGGGCATCAAAGAAGACCCCCTATTTCGGACACGGCCCAGAGTTTTTTGACTCGGGTGCCTCTCCCCCACCTCCTCCTCCTCTAGGGGCTCTCCCCCACAGCAAGATCTAGCCCTTTGACTTTCCACGGACGGGCCTTGACCAGTGGACCTCTCCACCCGATTGTGTTAGGTCAGCCCATACGAACACTTGGGAGCAACGTCTTCCCTCCTCCAGGTGCCGGCGGCGGCGCCGTCCGCGAGGGGGGTCACACTCCGGAGATGTGTGCCACCTCTTCAGACATGCCACCACACTGTACGACATGTATGAGGGCCCGGTGCGACGCTCTGGTGGCATTGCTACCCCTGCAGGGCCCCCGTCCGGCCTAACCCTATAGCGTTTGACTACGAGATCTAGCCCTTTGAATTTCCATGGACGGGCTTTGACCAATGGACCTCTCCACCCAGTTGTGTTAGGTCATCCCATAGGAACACTTGGGAGCAATGTCCACGGCAAACCCACAACAAGAACCCCTCCGTGTAGACCCGACACGGCCGATTTCCCCCTCCAGGTGCCGGCGGCTGATAACCCACAAATATAGGGGATCACAACAGTTTTCGAGGGTAGAGTATTCAACCCAAATTTATTGATTCGACATAAGGGGAGCCAAAGAATATTCTCAAGTGTTAGCAGTTGAGTTGTCAATTCAACCACACCTGAAAGACTTAATATCTGCAGGAAAGTATTTAGTAGCAAAGTAGTATGGAAGTAACGTAATGGTGGCAAAAGTAATAGTAGCAGTTTTGTAGTAATCGTAACAGTGGCAACGGAGAAGTAACTAAGCAAAGATCAACATGTGAAAAGCTCATAGGCAATGGATCAATGATGGATAATTATGTCGGATGCAATTCATCATGCAACAGTTATAACATAGGGTGCCACATAACTAGCTCCAGTTCATCAATGTAATGTAGGCATGTATTCTGAATATAGTCATACGTACTTATGGAAAAGAACTTGCATGACATCTTTTGTCCTACCCTCCCGTGGCAGTGGGGTCCTATCGGAAACTAAGGGATATTATGGCCTCCTTTTAATAGAGTACCGGACCAAAGCATTAGCACTTAGTGAATACATGAACTCCTCAAACTACGGTCATCACCGGGAGTGGTCCCGATTATTGTCACTTCGGGGTTGCCGGATCATAACACATAGTAGGTGACTATTGACTTGCAAGATAGGATCAAGAACTCACATATATTCATGAAAACATAATAGGTTCAGATATGAAATCATGGCACTCGGGCCCTAGTGACAAGCATTAAGCATGACAAAGTCATAGCAACATCAATCTTAGAACATAATGGATACTAGGGATCATACCCTAACAAAACTAACTCGATTACATGGTAAATCTCATCCAACCCATCACCGTCCAACAAGCCTACGATGGGATTACTCACGCACGGTGGTGAGCATCATGAAATTGGTGATGGAGGATGGTTGATGATGACGATGGCGACAGATTCCCCTCTCTAGAGCCCCGAACGGACTCCAGATCAGCCCTCCCGAGGAAGATTAGGGCTTGGCAGCGGCTCCGTATCGTAAACCCCCACAGGGCCCCGGCCCCACCTAACCCTGTAGCATTTGACCACGAGATCTATCCCTTTGACTTTCGCTGGACGGACTTTGACCAGTGGAGCTCTCCACCCGGTTGTGTTAGGTCAGCCCATACGAACACTTGGGAGCAAAGTCCAGGCCAAACCCACAGCAAGATCCGCTCCGTGTAGACCCGGCGCGGCTGTTTCCCCTCTCCAGGTGCCGGCGGCGGCGCCGTCCGTGAGGGGGGCCACACCTCGTAGACGCGTTCCACCTCTTTAGACATGTCACCACACCGTACGGCATGTATGAGGGCCCGATGCAATGCTCTGGTGGCATTGCTACCCCCAGGACCCCCGTCGCGCCTAACCCTGTAGTGTTTGACCACGAGATCTAGCCCTTTGACTTGCCACAGACGGGCTTTGACCAGTAGACCTCTCCACCTGATTGTGTTAACTCAGCCGATAGGAACACTTGGGAGCAACGACCAGGCCAAACCCACAGCAAGATCCCCTCCATGTAGACCCAACACGACCATTTCCCCCTCGAGGTGCCGACGGCGGCACTGTTTGTGAGGGGAGCCACACCCCGGGGACGCGTGCCACCTCTTCATACATGCCACCACACCGTACGGCATGTATGAGGGCCTGGTGCGACGCTCTGCTGGCATTGCTAACCCCCAGGGCCCCCGTCCCGCCTAAGCCTGTAGCGTTTGACCACGAGATATAGCCCTTTGACTTGCCACGAACGGGCTTTGAACAGTAGACCTCTCCACCCGACTGTGTTAGGTCAGCCCATACGAACACTTGGGGGCAACGTCCGGGCCAAACCCACAACAAGATCCCCTCCGTGTAGACCCGACACGACCGTTTCACCCCTCTATGTGCCGGAGGCGGCGCCATCCGTGAGGGGGCCACACCACAGAGACGTGTGCCGCCTCTTCAGTCATGCCACCACACCACCCGGTTGTGGTAGGTCAGCCCACAGAAACAATTGGGAGCAATGTCCCCTTCGTATAGACTCGATGCGGTTGTTTCCCCTCTCCAGGTGCCGGCATCAGCGCCGTCTGTGAGGGGGGCCACACCCCGGAGATGCATGATGCCTCTTCAGACATGCCACCACACCACCTGGTTGTGGTAGGTCAGCCCATAGAAACAACTGGGAGCAACATCCCCTCTGTATAGACCCGATGCGGTTGTTTCCCCCCTCGACGTGCCGGCGGCGACGCCGTCCGTGAAGGGGGTACACCCCGGACTTGAGGGGGTCACACTCCTGAGACGTGTGCAAGGCATTTTGCAACCGCCACAACACTTCTGTCGGCACATATCTGTTTTTGATTTTAATAAAATATAAGGACCTATATTCAAAAGAACATGACGGCTCATTGTTAACGTACTCGAAAAAAATACAAACTACATATATATTCATAATCTATGGAAAAAATTCACCAAATCGATAAATAATGTATGTATGTTTATATTTACACATGGTACATGTAAGTTAATCAAATAATAATACATAAAAAACATATAAGTAGTGGCAGGGGTATAACTATGCAAAAAAAAACTATATCGTCGGCATAGCTGCGACAGGGTTAGGTGGCCGGCGCACCGCGGATTGATGACATGGCATCTATGCCGACGGCAGCTGGCGGCATAGATGTTGGTTGGTGTGCTTTGGATCTATGATGTGGCGTGCAAATCTATGCCGACGACCACCCGTCTCAGCCATTGGCATAGATTGAATGTCGTTAGTCTCCCGTCACGAGAGGGATCGCCATGCCCACGGCTATGCTGACGGCCCATGTATGCCGACGGCCGCTGTAGGGGTACTTGCAGCTAGGCCGACGGCTGCCGTCGGCATATGTCTGGCTAGCCCGACGACCTGGATACGCCGATGACCTGGCCATGGCTGTCGGCATAGCGCAGACTAGGCCGACGGTGGCCGTCGGCATACATTCGGCCGCCGGCATAGTGCCCTGTTCCGGTAGTGGGCCCCAGCCTGAATCATCAATGTAGAGCTTGCCTCATCGATTCTTCATCATCCGGCTGTTTGCTTTTCCCTCGATCCCTGGGAGAGCGCCCTCCAAGAACTCAACAAGGTGGTCGCCACTGTCGTGGTTTTGTCACGGTAGATGTCCTCGTGAAAGGACTAAGTCTAGAGGCCATCACAACTAGGTGGTCACTTGGATGGGGTTTGATCGGGAATGAAAGACATGAGTTTACCCAGGTTCGGCCCCTCATGGTGGAGGTAAAGACCTACTTCCTGCTTGACTGATATTGCTGGAGATCTTACAAGGATGCGGATTCGCTAACCTAGCTTTCGCGAGATTGCAACTTAAGTCTTCTTGTCCTAGGCGCTCCCCTTTATATAATAGGTCAAGTCCCTAGGTTTACAATAGATTCCCGGTCGTAGTACAACCCGTGTTCTACTCTGCTTCCTAATTGTCTTATCTCCCAAGCAAGAAGAATCTTCACATATGGGCCTTCTCAAGCCGTCCCTTCAAGCACATCCATGAACCGGCCCTCTGCCGAGTCTCACCCTAGGCTTCTGGGTCCTGTCACCTGTGTTGATCCAGCAGGACAAAGTGACCCATGAGCCGGAGTGCTCTAGGCCGGGTCATTTCCTCCATGCCGGGTCATCCTGTGGGGAATATTCCCCAACACCCAGACTCTCTCCAGCTTTGTCTTTTTAATTGGGGAAGTAGGAGTCGAAAGCAAGATGTATTAGATCTCAAAGGAATGGCTTGGATGGTTGGAGTAGAAAGCCTTCTGAGCTCATCACAAGGAGGTGGCATCCGAATCAAGAAGTTTTATCACTTGTGCGTGAGAGAGTGTCAAACAAAATGAACAATGCTCTACTTGCTCCTTATACCGCACAAGATGTCCGCAAGGCTTTATTTGATATTGGGGACTTGAAAGCTCCAGGACCAGATGGACTCCACGCTATCTTCTATAAAAGGTTTTGGCCCATGCTAGGGGAAGACCTAATTGAGGAGGTTCTGAAAGCAATCAACACATGTACTATCCCGGATGGTTGGAATGATACTGCAATTGTGATGATTCCGAAGATTAACACACCAGAAAAGGTATCCCAATTTAGGCCGATCAGCTTATGTAATGTGGTATACAAAATAATTGCAAAAATGGTGGCCTCTCGATTGAAGATCCTTCTACTAGAAATTATTAGTCCAACACAGAGTGCTTTTGTACCAGGTAGATCGATAACTGATAATATTTTAGTGGCCTATGAATGTTTTCACACAATCAAGAATAAAAGAGAGGGTAGAGAGGCCTTGTGTGCTATAAAACTTGACATGCACAAAACCTACGATAGAGTCGAGTGGGCTTTTCTGAAGGAGATTATGCTGAAATTGGGTTTCCGTCGAGAGTGGGTTAATTTGATTATGCAATGCGTCACAACAGTAGAATACAAAGCAAGGATAAATGCAGAGGAATGTGAGAGTTTTAAGCCTACTAGAAGGTTGAGACAGGGGGGACCCGCTATCACCTTACCTATTCCTGTTGTGCACAGAAGGGTTGAATGCCTTGCTCTCGCATGCTGAGGAGAACGGGAACATATCAGGAGTTAAAGTCTGTAGAGACGCCCCACCAGTAACTAATCTTCTCTTTGCGGATGACTCATTGATCTTGATGAAAGCCAACCATCATAATGCGGCGGCCCTGAAATCAGCACTAGATTTATATTGTGCGGCGTCGGGACAGCTGGTAAGCGTGAAAACGTCTAGTATTTTCTTTAGCCCCAATACAAAGGTAGAGGTCAGGGAACACTTGTGTACAGCGCTCAATATAATGACGGAGGCCCTGAATGACAAATACTTGGGCTTGCCAGCAAATGTGGGCGTTGATAAAACAGACTGCTTTAAATATCTGATTGAACGTATTGTTAAGAAAATTAGTGGTTGGAAGGAAAAACTACTATTTGCCGGGGGGAAGGAGATCCTTCTCAAGGCTGTGATCCAAGCCATACCTACATATGCAATGTCGGTCTTTAAAATTCCTAAAAAAATTTGTAAAGGAATCATTGACGCGATAGCACATTTCTGGTGGGGAGACGAGGAGAACCAGAGGAGGATGCACTGGATGGCCTGGTGGAAATTGTGTGTACCAAAAACCCAAGGAGGAATGGGATCCCATGATATCCACTGTTTTAACCTGGCTCTGCTGGCCAAACAGGCATGGCGTCTCCTTGATAATCCCGATTCCTTGTGTGCCACTATTCTAAGGGCCAAGTACTACCCTGATGGCGATTTGCTGAATTCCAAGCCAAAGCATGGTGATTCCTTCACCTGGCAAAGCATTATGGCAGACATTACTACTCTGAAACGCGGCTATATTTGGCGAGTGGGAAATGGACATAACATCAACATTTGGGAAGATGCATGGATCCCAAATTGTGCCACTAGGAAGATTGTGACTCCTAGGAAGGGACAATTGTTATCAAGAGTAGTTGATCTGATTGACCCTGTTTCCAATATTTGGGATGAGGACCTGATTAGACAAACTATGTGGCCCATTGACGCTAAATGAATTCTTAAAATCCCTCTTTCGCAACATAATATGTCAGATTTCATTGCTTGGAGTTATACAAAAAATGGTATGTTCTCGGTACGGTCTACTTATTTCCGTGGAGTGGAATGATCAGTACGGCAGTAAACTAAAACACTCTAACGGGATGGGGCGAACCACACCTATCCCTATTTGGTGTGAGATATGGAAATTATCCTGTCCGGCAAAAGTAAAAAAAATTATATGGCGTACGTTACATGGCACTCTCCCATGCCGGGCAACTCTTGCTAATAGACACATGAAGGTCTCGCCCCTTTGTCCTACTTGCTCTCAGGGTGTATAAGACACGAAGCACATGCTTTTCCTATGTACTAAAGCAAAGGAGGTTTGGAAGAGGCTAGGAATAGATGAGATTATTGATAGAGCTTGTGATGTTGATCGTGCTAGAGAGGCGATACTGGAATACCTTTTAATTCTTCCAGATCAAGATTTGCGTATTATGGGGTACTAAAATGTACGAGAAATGATAGCTATTTCAGCTTGGTATCTATGGTGGGGGAGAAGGAAATTAGTGCACAAGGAAACAACTCAGAATGCAACTCAGATATTAATGGGGATCATAGCCCTCACATACAATTTTATAAATGCATCATCTTCAAAGGCGTCCATGAAAAAGGGGGGTTGGCATTGTCCCGTAGGGGTTTCGTGAAACTCAATGTTGACGCCTCTTTTGACCATGACATGCTGAAGGGTACGATGGGGGCGGTTTTGTGAGACAACAAAGGTAGGTTTATTGCAGGAGAAAATGGAAAGATTGACCATTGCGTGGATGTTCTGATGGCAGAAGCTTTAGCCCTCAAATTTGGACTAACACTAGCGCAAAGGGCAGGGTGCAATCACCTAATCATCAACTCAGATAATCTAGAGATGATTGAGACCATGCAGGATGGAGGACAGTCAACGGGTGCGGCAGCGGCAATTTTCGATGACTGCTTCCACTACGCATGTGATTTTATCATGACTAGATCCGAACATTGTAATAGAGAGGCAAATAGAGGAGCACATGAACTTGCTAGATTAGCTAGATTTTCTTTAACTTCAGATTGGTTCGAGGAGCCTATCAATGAAATTGTACTCATCCTCACAAAACGATGTATTGGTTATTTCTAATGAATAAAGTTTTGTTTTATTTCAAAAAAAGGAGGTGGAGTTTTCTTTGAGAACTGATGATGGGAGTGGGGTTTGTTTCGAGTGAACATGTGGGATATATGGGGGTGTAAATATGAGCGATAAGAAATCTGACTGTTATACAACTCAGAAGCTCTGGAGTGATCAACTCAGAGGCTCCAATGTGAATAAAAGAGACAACTTTCAAATGACTCGGACAGTCCTACCAAAGAACATTTGAAGGTTGTGAAGGAAACTCTTCAGCAGTGGCACACTCTCTATTGTTGTTTCGCAAATTCCGACCGGATAACTTCGGAAATTCCAAGGAGGCAACAGAAGGTTTGCCAAGAGCATCGTCCCTGAGGATCCTCCAAATCCATCTCAGCATAAAGACCACATTCATGTGGTAGGACGCGAGAATACCTAGACCACTTGACCATATGGTATTTCTGGTGCCCTTGGACCTCCTGCCCAAAGAAACCCGATAGGTCCAACCACTTGACCATATGGTATTCTTGGTGCCCTTGGACCTCCTGCCCAAAGAAACGTGATAGATCCTCTTCGAAGGAGCTATGCACCCCTTCCGACAAAATATACAACCCGTCATATACATGGGGAGGATAGAGAGACAAGTGTCGATAAACACAAATTTACTCCCTTTGAAGGTGAATCTCCCAGGCCACAGCTCCATTTTGGACGCAAGCCACCCCGTAAGAGGGACAAAGTCCGGGATTGGAATCCTAAAATTTGACAAAGGCATCCCCGATATGCAATGGGGAAGGAGGACGGCCTACAATTAATGTTGTCCGCAATCAGCTGTTGATCTGCAGCCGAATACACCATGAGCACAATCTCACAAAAACATCATATTCTCATGATTATTACCAACAGTTCCTAGATAAGAAAGTATTCAATACCTAAGTTGACGCGAGACCTTTGGTGGTGATTGGTCCTTTTCTTTCTCTTACTTTGAGCATGTGCGTGTGACTATAGAAGATGTGGGTGTAACTATAGAATGTCCTCATCACTGGGTGATGCCAGTCTCATGGATAGATATACTTGCGTGGTGATAAGGTTCGCTTGGATATGGACGCGACGGACCGAGAGAAGTTGAGACGTATTGCACGCCGATCCCAGAGTACGAGACATAAATCTCGAAGCTTCACTTCTTGAAATTACGTGCTGACAAATTGGCACATATGGAATGGGGATTGACTTTCTCGTACGAGCCATATATCTCGAAACTCTACTTCTTGAAATTTTGTGCTGGCGAATTGGCACGTGTGGAAGGAAATGTAAGCAAAGTTGTAGCTAGGCCCCCTGCAGGCGGTGTACCATGCCATTTTCCTTCAGCTGGACCAGCATATAGGCATGTATGGATTGGATACATGCAAGAATCCGGTCCCCGCATTTAATACCTACCTTTTATTTATTCTTATTTACTAGTACCAATTTAGTTCCTTTATTTGGTACTATTTGATTTGAGGACCATCAATCAATATATATATTCCTGTAACAGCTCAATCATCGATTCGGCTGGCATATATATTTCTTGGAGCCAGGGAGAGAGCCGTGAGTATCCATCTCCATTGTTGAACTTGGAAGATGGGGGAGAAGATTGGGATGACCAAGCTTTGGGCGCTTTCTCTTGTGGTTTTGGTCCTCGCGGCGGCGCCGGGCGTACCGGCGGTGCCTATCACCCTCATCACATCCGCCGTCGACAAGGGAGCCGGTATGTACATGTACATGTGTTTATGCCAATTTTTAATCAACCTTTAAAACGCTTTCGATCTGTTGTCCAGTTTTCCAACCACAAGGCACCCCCCCCCCCCCCCCATAAGTTTGGAAGGGTTTTGTAATTCATTGCAATTTCTATATCCATTCAAAGTGAATCCCCACAATTCAGTTATGATTGTCCCCTAGAAGCCGTATTTGCTGGCCCAGGGACTAGTAAGTGCCATAACACGTATGTCTGGTTGTTTCAAAATTCACATGTACGTCTAGTGATGCTCGCCTCAAACACAAGGACAAAAAAGCAGCAAGTATTCAGATATGACTCTTTTTTCAAGCAAGTGTGACAAGAGCTAACCAGAAGGGAAATCAGGCGAAAACCAGCACCGCAGACCCAACCTTCTCGATTTTCATACGTTAGACGGAAAATCTACTTTCAACCCTTTTGATTTGCAAAAAATTCACCAAATTGAAATTCAAGCGTTTCAGTTGGTTTCTCCACTCTATGTTTGTATCTATCTCTCTTATATATATTATTTAAGGAAAATACTTAATGTTATTGTTGTCCATCTTTTTTTCCATCCTCCCTCCCACCTCCCTGTTTCTGGGTTGTCAATCTTTTTCCCACCGATTTTTCTTGAGAACGGCCCCTAATAGTCCACGTCTTATTGGCTTACCATATAAAATCATATCTTACGAAATAGTGTTCAATTGAACCTTTGGTATGCCATCACATCAACAATGAAATGGATGGTACAACTAACGGAATTGAATAGTATCCAACTGTACTGCAAATTCAATATCTTTGGTCACGAATTTGTTGGATCCTTACAAATCCGGTCTTAAATGCACACTAACTACCATAATATTCCCTATTACATCCTGCTAATTCAACACTAATTAGGCAATTATTATGTTGCTTGATAATATCACATAGCTCTCTTGCAATATTACAAACAGTTTGTACTAATATTCATATAAAATTGGTGATTATCATGCAAATTCAATAGTTTTATTATGATGATTGATGATATCAGATCCTACTTACTAGCATTCTTGCAATATTCTTTGATTCCTTTTTTTAGTGGAGTTCCCTGGTTCTTACGACTCTTGAGTGGTACATATTCGTAACCACGACTTGTGTCATGTGTTCAATGGCTTTCACGATTTTGATTAATCCGGTGATTATCTAACTTAGTCGATTTCTTGTTAGGCTATTTAATTATTCTCTGAACGTGGGATGCCGATCTGTTGAATCGATACCTCAGGTAAAATGGAGAAAACATGCAATGTACCTATGGATGCATCTAGTATCCATATCCCTAATAACACCCCCCCCCCCCCCCCGGCCGAATCAATAGTGAAGATTAAAACATACATCTTCAAGATAGAGGCATGATGGGCAAGTTAAAATTTAACCAGATCATTAACTGTTGTACAAATAGATAGCCCGAATCAAGATTATACATATGAGCCATAAACCTAAAGTATAGGTACAACATTCATGTACTAACTAACCTAATCTAACCAGAGAATACCCCGCTCGTTGCTGCAGTGATCGATGCATATTATATTCTGTATCTGATTATTGTGTAGTCGAAAAATATTTTGAATATAAGAGGCATGATATAATGGAAAAAAAATCCCCATGCATGTTGAGTGGACCTTTGATGAGATGGCATACGAGGTTAGGTGAGATGTGTGCATGTGATCAACTAATAATGAAAAACTTTTTCTCATGCATGTGGTGTGTCTTTAATAAGATGGCATGTGTGCATGTTAAGACATTAGAGACAGTGAGGATGCATTATTTGGGTATATAGGATCATGTGGAAATTTATTGGGATAAGGGTGTACTGAAGCAGACCCCATGTATGTGACGACACCATTTATGAAAAATGATGTGCAGTGTGCATGGATGGTACGCCGCCGGCTTACCACATGGATCCGGGCTCCGGCGCAGGAAAGAATAGCTGGATCGTCAACCTAGAGGTACATCTATACAGAACTATTTCTTCAGTTCATGTGATACATTTTACCAAATCCATGGAACATACTGCACGAATGCAGGGAGGCGGATGGTGCGAGAGCGTGACGGCGTGCATGTACCGCAAGGGGAGCCGCCTCGGGTCTTCGAATCTCATGGAGAGGCAGCTGGAGTTCCATGGCATCCTGAGCTCCAGCCCCGCCGAGAACCCTGGTCCGTACATACATATGGCTCATAAATACGTACTTATGCGGTATGCGTCGACGTTGGATTTACTAACGCTTGCATGAGTGTGTACACGTTAGATTTCTACAGCTGGAACCGGGTGATGATCCGCTACTGCGACGGCGCGTCCTTCGCCGGCGAAGGCTACGACGCGGGCTCGAGGGTCTACTTCCGGGGCCAGCGCATATTTAACGCCGCCATCCAGCACCTCCTCTCCATTGGGATGAACTCGGCGGACCAGGTGCTGCTGGCGGGCGGCTCCGCCGGGGGCCTGTCGGCGATACTGCACTGCGACCAGTTCGGCGCCTTCTTCGCCGGCCGGAGCACCACCGTCAAGTGCCTCGCCGACGCAGGGCTCTTCCTCGACGCGTACGTTACACACACATGCATCCAAGCATAGCTCATCCATCCACTGTGCATCGATCTATATATCATTGTTCTGAATGCATGCATGCACGCAGCGTCGACGTCGCCGGTGGCCATACCTTGAAATCCTACTTCGGAGGCGTCGTGGCCACGCATGGGGCGGCGCAGACCCTGCCGAGGAGTTGCACCGGCCATCTCGACGCCACCTCGGTGCGTAACGTGAATACACTATATGCAGAGCTCATTTCATCTGTTCCATGCTACTACCTCCGTCCCATAATTTAAGAACGCAAAAACGTTCTTATATTTTAGGACGGAGGGAGTAGTTGTTGACTTCTAGTATGTGATTAACCCATCAAGCAGAACTCAACTGACCCCTACCATATCTCATGTATACATGCATGCAGTGCTTCTTCCCGCAGAACATAATCGGCAGCATAAAAACCCCGATCTTCCTGCTGAATGCAGCCTACGATACATGGCAGGTAGGAAGCTGTGGTATATTTGACCTGATATCATCTCAGCATAGTTTCTCTTTTGTCTGTGTTGACAATAAAGAGTAATTGTAATTCAGATCCATGAAAGCCTGGCCCCGGACGTAGCCGACCACGGCGGCGCCTGGCGAGCCTGCAAGTCCAATCGTCTAGCCTGCAACGCATCCCAGATGAAAGTCTTGCAAGGTATACATACATCTATCTATAGATTAATTTAATTAGCAGCACACTAAATTATGATATTTGTATTATTGCATATATATGATGATCAAGCAATGATCTGAGATTGGGGTGTCGCGTGTATCAATCTATACCTATGGGTGCAGCTTTCAGGGAACAGATGGTGGGAATTGTGCAAGGCGCCTTCTCCCGCTCCAAGGGCAATGGGTTCTTCATAAACTCGTGCTTCACGCACGGCCAGTCCAAGGTCCCGGCTACTTGGAATGCATATGGCTCTCCTACGATTCACAATAAGGTATCTACTGGCTACCAAATGGATTTTGAAGTGGGTGATATACTTCATCATCATTGGTTCATTTGTGTCTTGTTCTTACGTGCACAGAGTATCGCGAAATCTGTGAGCGACTGGTACTTTGGCCGCGCTGAAGTGAGGGCCATCGATTGCCCCTACCCCTGCGACCACACATGCCACAATGACATATGAGAACAGCTGATTTCATTGCTCTTAGCGTCTCTTGGAGTACTATTTTGTTGCGTGTACTTTTTCTGTCAACACGTTGCGGAGGAGACAAATATGCATATCAAGGTAGCAGGTGAACTAATCACTGTACCAGCAGATGAGCTCAAGCACACCCTGCAAAAAATTACTATCAAGATTGAGTAATTACATCCAATGAGCTGGCTCTAGTTACATTATACAGAGGACCCGAATATCCAGCGACCGTCCGATTTTTAAGCATGTCAAATCAAATGTTTTTCATGGCCAATTATGTTTGCCCAGGATGGCAAATTTAGTTGGCAAGCATATGACAAATCCGACTCTCTTTATTTTCTTATCAGGAAATTGCCGTGCTTGCAAATATAAATGGTGGGTACTAGGCGTTTGTCGACAGGCCAAACTTTGGCCCGGTCGGACCCTGTGCGTCCAATTTGGCATCTTCCAGCCGTCGGATCCGTTCAGCGCTAGCAACCCCAACCCTCTCTCCGTCTCTAACCTCACACCCCTATTCAGCCCCCCCCCCCCCCCCATCACATGGACAAACGCAGGGGAAAAAAGGTGGAGTCACCACGCCCGGCATGCCCTACTCCATCAGGTGCTCCTTCGCGAGGCCCAGCGGCCGCGTTCATCGTCGATGGTGGCCCTGGTAGCACCAGCGTGTAGCGCCCTCTCTCGTTTGCCACCGTCGATTACAACACGGCTTCGTTCCTGTCTAACCCAAAAAGTGATACAACACCGAGATGTTGGAACCACCAGTCGCATTCGCTAGAACCGGCGAATACAAATGTTGCAACCAGCAAGACGATTTGTTGAAAACGGCAGTCACATTTGCTGGAACCCGTGACCACGTATGTTGGGATTAGAAAAACAGAAGTTGGAACCATCATTCGCAAAAGCTACTATCGGCAGGGGAAAAAAATGCTAGAACCGGCGAATAAAAAAAGTTGCTGTCGAAAGGGAATTGCTGCGATCGGCAAAATGAAAAGCTAGAACCATCGACGTGGGAAGCTACTACCGGTAAAAAAATGTTGGAACCGGTGAATCGAAAGTTGGCGCCCGTAGATGAAATTGTTGTGACCGGCGAAAAAAAGCTGGAACCGACAAATCAAAAAGCTACAACTGGCTAAATCAAAACATAGTCCGAACAGGAGCGACGGTCTTCAAAAAATGGTGTTGCATCCGTAGCTGTGTGCGAGCACCATTGCCTCGAGCTCGCAGGGGAGGGCGCGTGGGCAGCCATGAGGTGTGTGACGATGGTAGCGAGGCAAATGCTTGGAGAGGGCCGGGGGGAGTGAGCGACAACGCCAAGGGAAGAGGAATCCATGGCGTCGTGGAGCGGCAACGGCCAGCGCGAGAATAGATGGATAGAGGAAGGAGACGCGTGCGATGTGTGGCTAAGAATTGACGCGGTTGAGAAGATGAGGCTGGCAAGCATCACGAGTGCGGTGGGCGGGTCCAACAAAAAACACGTGCATGTGAGCGGGAGCATCTGATTTCCATCCACGCGCACGACCAGCCCAACCCTCAGCCGGTCGGCCGTTGTATATCATTCATAATATAAATTGCCATGAAAATTCTTAGATTTGACATACCTAAAATTCTGATGTCAGATTTTTAACAGTGTCGTATACAAAACGCCACCACATCTTCTGTAGTTTTGTCCTCCTACGCGCTAGACCATCGTAAAATGTAAAGATAACATATTACATGTGAGGATTCTGGACATCAACAAAGTGTAGGTACAAAAAATATCTCACACCAAGTTCAAGATACGACTTGGGCTGCACCAAGTTTCTTGGCACCCTTTTGCACATCCTCTTTTAGGTCAACTCCTACGCACGACCCCAAACAGACGGTGTTCAGTGTGCGGACGGGGGCAGATGGTCGGGCGACGCATCTCCACCCAATGCGCAGGAGTGGGCGGACGGGAAGGGGGCTGGACCAGCATGCGCCGCAGCCCCGCCCCGAGCAGCACGCCGTGGGCTACAGCCACGCTTGCCCATGGATCTCATCAGCTCGCCTGCCCGCTCGCGCTGCTACTCGGCCGCCGCCCCGAGCTCCCCAGCCGCAGTGTCGTCCCACCTCGCCTCATCGTAGGCCCGCCTCTCCGTCGCCGCAAGCTCTCCAGCCGCAGCGGCGCCCACACCCAGAGTGTCCCCTAGCTCCGCGCTCGTCATGCCTGTAGCGCCCAGCAACGCACTCACCGTGCCTAGAGCACCACCCAGCCCCGCACTCGCCCGCGCTCTTGTAAAGGAGGCGGCGGGATGACGACGTGAGTACGGCGGCAGGGGCGCAGCGAGCAGGGAAAACAACGGGGAACGGTGGGACGCGCATAGGGATAGCGGCAGAGCTCTCGGCCATTGATTTGTGGGCCATATAGCAGACAGGAGCGGATGTACCGAACGAAAGGCAACCAGCGAGAGCGCCCGTTTGTGTCCAGATTGACCTATTTGTGGCCCAAATTTGCTCCAGGTTTGGGTCAAGCCGGACAAACAATGGACACTAGCGAGCAACTTGTCTGTTTGGGTACGCCCGTTGCGCCAAATTTCACCCCAAACGGAGGTGGCCAGACAATATTGGGTCATGCGTAGGAGTTGGCCTTAGATCTTCCTCTCAAGAACTTTCCTTTTCTTGGTTCTTCATCACTTGTGATGTGGAAGATGGCATGTGTTGGCATGTTGTTCTGTGAGACTGGCGGCGGTGTGAGGCCAGTGTGGTGGTGGACCATTAACTTGGGTTGGTATTAAGTAATCATAAACATACTTCTAAATCTAAACCTTAGTAGTTGATGTAATCCCGCCCTTTTTTTTAACAGAGAAAGGCGCACAAGCGCCAACACTTTTATTCATCTCAATAACATCTTACAGCGTGAAGTACATAGCCTTGAAAATTGATATTGGAAAGGAGGGAAACTACAGGGCATGTCCTATGTGAATGAGCTGAAGCAAAACAACTAATGTCAGATTCTATAGAACATCTAAGAACCTGATGAGCCACATTGTGAGCTATGCCATTAATCTCTCTTGATATATGAAACACCTGCGCTTGGAGATCTTTAGTAAGAGAGAAAAATTCAGCAAGATATTTCCTGATGGACCAAGGGGTAGAATCAGCCAAAACACTTCTTTTCGCTGCCGCTTTTGCCAAGGAGAGACAATCAGTGAGGAAAGTAGGCCTATTAATGTGAAGCCTGTGAGCAATTTGAGCTGCAAGAAGAAAAGCAAGGGCTTCAGCTTGAAGAGGCGTGCTTGTGTTTTGGGTGGAAGCTTGAATTTGCACATTGACCTCAGCTTGATCCTGCAAAAAACAGAGAAACACTCCAACTCCAGTAGCTGTTGTTCCATGTACAAGTCCTGGAATCTTCGAACAGTTGAAAGCGGCATCAGAATAAATTTTAGCTCCTGAAATGAGAAGATCCGTCCTAACAGTGCAGCCTTGTTGAGGTAAGGTACTTATATTATGAGAGGTAAGAAGCTGATCAGTTTGCTTACCATCATGGACTGAATTCTGTAAGTAATTATTGTGTTCAGCCAAAGCTGAAGCAGCAATGTGTACCTGATGAGGAAGAGGCATTTTTCTAGCAAATAAGCAATCATTTCTAGATTTCCATATGCACCAAAGGAAATTGAAAATGTTAGATATAGATGCATAGGGGTGATTCATATTGAGCAGAACATGAATAACACTTTGCATAGAAAGATGATTCTCAGTTAGAAGATCACTTCTGATGTACCAAGGATGAGCAAACCAAGATGCTCTCGCAAAAGTGCAACGAAAAAAGAGATGCATGTCATCCTCTTCAAGATCACAACGACAACATTGTTTAGAAATATGAGATGAAAATCGACTAGCTCTCAAACCTGTTGGAAGAGCTTTCCGAAGTAACCTCCAGGCAAAAGTTTGAACTCTGGGTGCCATCAGTTTTTGCTTCCAAACCTGCTTAAGAAGCTGTTTAACCTGTAGGGAGACCTGCGAAGGTTGGTTTCTTGGCTGCCTTTGAATATCCTGCAAACACAACTTGTAAGTGGATTTAGAGTTACATTTACCATTAGGAGTAAGATCCCAGCAAAGAATGTCTGGACAGTCATCCGGAATGATGGTAGTCTGAGTAATAATAGATGCCGTCGGCTCCTGAAAAAGAGAATGAATTAAGCTGATGTTCCAAGTTTTATGCCCTGGGAGCCAAAGATCTCTCACTTGTGCAGGATAGATGTAGCCAGTAGGTTGGATAATGAGATGATTGTGAATATCAGTCCAAGCTGAGCACCAAGGAGTGCTCCAAATGGAGATGTTCCCTTGAGTGATGTGGTAGAAAGAATGGTTCTTAAGTTTAGGTAGCATCTTGAGAATGGATGACCAAAAAGCTGACTTAGGAGTGTTGGACGAGGCAGCCCAAATGGAGGTATCTGAAAAATATTTCGATTTGAGAACAAGATGTAAATGTGAGTTTGGATTGTTTGCAAGTCTCCAAGCCGAGGCAAGGATGAGGCCTTGGTTCATGGCATGAAGGTTTCTAATTCCTAGCCCTCCTTCTTTCTTAGAAGTGCAAATATCTTTCCAAGCTCTTAGGCAAAGTCCCTTGGAATTGTCCTCCCTGATTCCTGTCCACCAAAAAGTTCTAATAATAGACGTGAGTTTAGCAATAAATTTTTTGGTGAATAAAATATTGGACATGTAATAAACAGGAATGGCAGAGAAAACAGCTCGAATAAGCTCAAGTCTCGCCGCATGTGAAAGCATGTTAGCTTTATAAGAAGGAAGCTTAGCCTTAAATTTATCAAGAACAAAATTGTAAGCTACAACCCTATTCTTGGCTGGAAGGATTAACGGGTGGCCCAGGTGATTAAAACTCTCATCCATGGAACTAACAGGAAAGATGCTCCTGATATCAGCAATAGTTGATTGATTGACATATGCACTAAAAAGAATAGCCGACTTGGACCAGTTAGGAGTTTGACCTGATTGATCACAAAAATGTTGAATAATCTGAGCCATCATTTGAGCCTCCCGAATGCTTGCTTGACCACAGACCAAAAGATCATCTGCAAAGAGTAAAGAGTGGATAGGGGGGCAATTTGTACCAAGCAAAATACCCTGTAAGTGGTTATTAGCCATGGCCTCATTAAGCGCAAGAGAAAGTTCATTAATAGCAAGCACGAAAAGATAAGGAGAAAGGGAACATCCCTGCCTAATGCCTCTGCTGCTTTTAAATTTCTGAGTAGGTTGACCATTAATGATGACAGAAAAACTGGGAGAGGAAATGCAAGCATAAATAAGATTGATAAAATGAGCATGCAAACCTTTACGAGCAAGAGCAGAGACAATAAAATTCCATTCAATACGATCAAAAGCCTTAGCAAGATCAATCTTAAGCATGAAAGCTTGTTGTTTCCAGGATTTAAGAACAAATGTATGAGTAATTTCTTGAGCAATGATGATGTTATCGCTAATTCTACGCCCCTCAATGAAAGCTTGCTGAGTTGGTTCAATGTAATCAGGCAGGTGCAGTTTGAGCCTATTAGCCAAAGATTTAGCAATGATCTTATAAATAACATTACAAAGGCTGATTGGACGATAATCAGTAGGAACTTGAGGAACCAACTTTTTAGGGATGAGAGCAATATTAGTGTCACTAATGTGAGGAGGTAATATACCTGTATGATAGAAATTGGTTACCAAGTTGGTGACATCATCTCCAATCCAATCCCATGTTGCAAGGTAAAATTCCACGTTGAAACCATCTGGTCCTGGTGATGCATTTAGCTTCATATCCTTGAGAATCTGCAATATTTCATTCTTATCTGGGATTGAGTAAGTGGGGTCCTCTTGATGAAGAAGTGGATGCGTCTCAATATAAGGCCTGCCCATATTAATGTTAGGAGAGGCAAAGATGAATCTGAAGTAGTTGACAAAGGTATTAGCAATTTGACTTGGTTTAAAATGAACTACATCATACTCGTCTTTGATGGAAAAAAATAGTGTTTCTTCTCCGTCTTTTAAGAACAGCTTGCTGGAAAAACCTAGTGTTTCTATCCCCACCTATAGCCCAGTTTTTCTTCGCCCTTTGCTTGTAGTACTGATTAAGTTTAGAAAGGTTGTGCTCATACCTGATTGTAAGGGAGTTCTCTAGTACATGATCCTGCTGATGAAGAGGCTTTAACTGGATCTGATTGATTTGACCTTCCAATTCTTTTAATTCTTCTTGAATAGGCTTTTTCTTTTCACACCACCTCTTTAAAGATCCTGCAAGACAAAAAGTTTTGGCAGAAAAAGAGGTTGTCCTGGTACTGTTCCAGACTGCCTTGGCATGAGCATGGAAGTCCTTCTCAAGAAGCCACCAGTTTTCAAATTTGAAAGACTGTTTTGGCTTAGAGAACTGTCCATCAGTAGATATGAGAATAGGAGCATGATCACTTAAAATGATAGGAAGATTAAGCACTTTAGTATTTGGGTAAAAAGCACACCAATCAGGATTGACCAAACAGCGATCTAAACGTTGATAGATAGGGTTAGACGTGTGCTGCCTATTACGCCAAGTGTAAGCCGGCCCACTATAACCAATGTCAAAGAAACCACAATTTTTAATCAAAGAACGAAAGGAAGACAACTGATAATAATTCACACTAGCATTGCATTTATCTATATCATACAGGATATCATTCATGTCACCCATACAGATCATCGGCTTGCCTAGGTTATCATACACAAAAGTGGCCACCTGATTCCATATGACAGTAGTCTGGCGATGATAAGGATCACCATATATACAGACCAAACAAAACTCTACACCTGAAGCTACATGAACTACATTCGCTAGGATAGCATGGAAAGAAGCGCTATAAACAGAAACCTTGAACTCATCTGTCCACATCAGCCAAAGGCCTCCCGATGACCCTCGCGAAGGAACTACAATGCTATCAGAAATGTCAAAACGATTGACAAGATCTCGAGAACCAACTTTAGAAGATTTAATTTCAGAAATAAAAATTACCTGAGCTTTAGTGGAGCGGATGAGATTGGCCAGGAACATCATACAATCATTGCCAAGGCCCCGGCCCATACCTCGGCAATTCCAAGCAATGGCTTTCATGGCACCCGAGGCGCGTTAGGGCCATGCGCCGCTGCCCGATCCATAGCACAGTTTATGGTCTGATCTAAGTGACGATCAACTTCCATAGTGTCTCCACCTTGAACTTGTGTGTGATCCAGAGTATTTCCTTTGCTAATGGTTTTAGAGTCACTGTGTGTTTCCGATGCAGCTTGATGAGAATAGACTGTGCCCGCACTATTTGTCGGGGAAGACGTGCTAATGGGCCACGGCTCATAACTAGCTCCAGTCTCTTCAGCAAACTGCAGAGGTGATGCAGTCATATAAGCAGAGGAGGTGAAATCCCTGTCTTTAACAGGTATACCCCTGTTTCTGCGCAGGCAATGAGTATTACTCATATAATGGGCACCATGGTGACGCTTCGGAAGGTAAGTAATAGGCCGAGGGCGAAGAGACTCATGGAGATGGGAACGTGTATCCCCAGATCCCTTCGCAGGAGGAATGTCCCAACGACTACTTTTTTGTCTATTCTGGCTCCTCTCAGCTTCGATAGGTCTTGGAAGGGAGGCAGTGAGAGAAACCGCAGCTCCTTCAGAAACTGGCTGCCCTGTAGGAACAACATCGCTGATGCAAGTCGCAGCTATTGTGGCACCCAAAGCACCCAGTGAAGATGCTTGGCCAATAAGAGGTAATCCAACAGGTGGAGCACCAAGTAAGCCTGAACCCTGTCCATCCTGAAGCATGGGGATGCCCTCAGTTGCAATAACAGTCGATACATCTGGCTGCTCATCTCCTTGCAACTCATAGGATAGGGGCTGTTTTTTAGCTGGGGGTGGAGGCGCTCCAAGAATTGAATCCCCCAGCCTTTTGGGACTGGATCTAACAGTAACAGGAGGTGAATCATGAGAAATAAAAGGATTGGCTCCTGGAGCGTTATTAAAACCGAGGTCTCTGCCTGGAACATGTTGCAACTCTTGGGTCACTGGAACAGAAAAATTTATAGGGTGAAGTGGAGCTCTTCCGGTTTCAACTTGTGTGGTACCCTCAATATTTGTCTGACTAGATGCTTTTTCTTTATTAACCACAACTGATAATTGTTGACCAAGTACATTCACTGCTTGTAATGCACCACTTTGACTCTGTTGCAAGCACTGAGTGGAATTAAGAGAAAGACCAGCACGATCTTGCAACCTGTAAGGAGACCCGCTGCATGTAGGTTGTAATGAGGGACCTGATTCCAGCCTTCTGAATTGCTCATTGATCTTTCTAATGGACATCTCCTTTGGCTCATGTATAGATGGATAAGGTAATCCCGCCCTGTGTATAATATATCATGGCTAAGCAATGTAACTGCAATCATTGGCGACAAGGAACGGGGTTGAGACATATGGCTATCCTACAGGGTTTTGTAACATAGAATATTAATAACATAGTCCAATACGCACACCCTATTCATACTACATGCATAGTAAAATAAGGGTGACCTGATCCAACATTCCACTTTTCCTGGTAATTTTTAGAGAAAAGGCTAGAGCCCGACTTTATAAATAAAGCCACATGGCAGCGTCACAGGAAACCGAACAGTAGCGAAACCAGCTAACAAGACAACGCACAGAGTGCACGGAGATAATAGTTTGAGAGAAACCAAAGAAGGAAGGATACATGCAATTGCCATACACGGCGCGCAAGCTGGAAAGGAGAGAGACCTAAACTCCGCAAACAGCACCACCAGGATTAGACGACGGGATCCAGCCCGGAGATGAGAGATGCCGAAGCCCGAATTTTGACGATGAGCAGGTCCAGGGCATCCCGATCAACCTCCTTAGTCAATGATCTCCACTGCTGCAATAATATACATGATTTGAAAAGAACGTCAGCAGGCTTAGATGGGAACATATGCTCAATAGTAAATTTGTTCCTGATGGTCCAAAGAGCCCAACATAAGGCTCCTAGGCCGACCCAAAACACCCTCTTGGTGACCCCAACCAAAGCTTTGGCTAGGGTTCGAATATGGGTAAAAGAGGAGGGGTTCCAGGAAACCTGAAGCCAAGATCTGACACAACACCAAACCAACTTGGCCAGCACGCAATTGAAAAAGATGTGATCAGAGTTCTCCAGGGCCCCACAAAGATGAAAAAACTCCGAACCAGGCCCATTGCGCTTTTTGATTTGGTCAGCAGCCGGAAGTCGACCACGAAAGGCTTGCCAAAGGAAAATTTTAATCTTAGGAGGGACTTTGGACTTCCAAACGCAAGAGAATCTGGACGAAGGAGTACCACCGATAAGTCTAGAATAAAGTGACTTAACCGAAAATCTACCTGAGGCCGAATGAGGCCAAACCACAGAATCGGCCGACTCCGATAGCACGGGGAAGAGGGCAGAGAGACTTTGCCAATCTTCCAACTCTAAAGGAGATAGGCCCGACAAAAAGCCAAATCCCAGTTATTAGCTGCCACCTCCGCGATGGAGATATTCGGATTAGGACAATAAGAAAATAGAACAGGAAAGCTCGCAGCAAGGGGGGCATCCCCAGACCACCAGTCCAACCAAAAGTGAACAACCATCCCATTACCAACATTAAATTTAACATGTTCCAGAAAGATCGGTCTGACTTTGACCAGGGATTTCCAAAATTGAGACCCGCGCCTGGCGGTGGCAAACAGTGGGTTGGAGTGTGGGAAGTATTTAGTCTTGAGAATCGAAAACCACAGCGAATCAGCCCCACTAGTCAAAATTTTCCACCACCACTTGATAAGCAAGCAAATGTTCATTACTCGAGTATTAATAATGCCTAATCCACCAAGGTTTTTAGGCTTACACATATGTTGCCACTTGACCAGCCTATATTTCCGTTTGTTATCCACGGAATTCCAGTAGAAAGCTCCCCTATGTTTGTCGAAACCAGCATGCACGCCATCCGTAAGAAGATAAAAGCCCATAAGAAACATGGGGAGAGAGGATAAGCAGGAGTTAATTAGAGCAACTTTGCCAGCATTGGTATTGTATCTGCCCCTCCAAGGAAGCACCTTGTTCCCCACTTTAGCTACCGCCGGAGCGAAATCTTTAGCATGGAGCACGCTATGAGAAATAGGGAGTCCTAGATACTTGAAGGGAAAGGAACCCAAAGAACAGTTAAGAAGCCTGGCAACCCGCAACGCTTCGGCCCCATCCACACCCGTCACCAGGACCTCACTTTTAGCAAAATTAATCTTAAGACCCGAAACAACTTCGAAACACAGCAGGATGAATTTCAGGTTAGCAATGCAGGCGTCATCCAACTCCACCAAGATAATAGTATCATCCGCATATTGCAAGTGGGAAACACCCTCCGGGAGTAAATGGGAGACCACAGGAGCAATGTGCCCACAGCGGGCCGCCCTGGAGAGCATGCACGAGAAGGCATCGGCCACAAAATTAAAAAGAACAGGGGAAGCAGGATCCCCTTGGCGCAGGCCCCTACCATTTGCGAAGAAGTTGCTAACGAAACCATTAACCGAAACGGCATTATGGCCACCCAAGACCAGCTGCATGATACGATGAACATAAGCACCATCGAAACCTTTAGCAAGAAGGACCTGCTTGAGGAAGGGCCAGCTAACCGAGTTATAAGCTTTCTCAAAATCTAACTTAAGGATAATCGCTTTAGCTCTACGAGCGTGAAGATCGTGAACAATCTCGTGAAGGGATAGGATACCATCGAGGATGAAACGCCCTTTGATGAAAGCAGATTGATAAGGACTAATAACTCTATGAGCAACCGGCGACAAACGATTCGCAAAGCCTTTAGCCGGGAATTTGGCAAAGTTGTTAATCAAAGCAATAGGCCGAAATTGGGAAATAACATCAGCACCCTTAACCTTGGGGATCAGGGATATCACTGCGTAGTTCAGGCGGGAGATATCGATAGTGCCAAGACAAAAACCCTGGATAACATTACAAACCAGCTGTTTCAACTGGGGCCAAAATTTCCGAAAAAAAGGAATGGAGAAGCCGTCTGGCCCAGAAGGAGCATTGGGATTGGCAGTGTTAACAACATCCCAAATTTCCTGATTAGAAAGAGGAATCATCAAGGAGGCATTCTCCTCGGGTGAGATTTTAAGACCTAAGTTCCAAAGGGAAGGAGAGATAGAGAAGCCCAATTGAGGTTTAGCCCCCAACAGCAAAGAGAAAAAATCCACCACATGAGCCATAATAGCAGACTGCTCCGAAGATCGCACACCATTAATCAACAGGCTATTGATACTACAATGCCTACGCCTACCGTTCGCGATCGCAAAGAAATACGCTGTAGGGGAGTCACCTTTTAGAGTCCAATTTAGAGTACCCCGCTGACGCCAATAAATCTCAGCCTGGTGGTGCAACTGCATTAAAGCGGCCTCAAGATTGTAATGAACCGCCCAACCATCGTCAGAAAAGCCCAGTAGAGTCGGCCGCGTGATCCAGCGACAAAATCTGGTCCTCGAGGAAAGATTTGGTATGACGATCCTCCGCCGCACGATTACGAGACCAACCTCTGAGGAATTTACGCAGGGTATAGGAGCACGAGTGCCAATCATCCAGAGGCCCAAAAGAGCGAGCATTGGAGGAGAGAGAAATGGAAATCTTCGCTGCAACCATGTCAACAAAGCCATCCACAGACAGCCATGAGGCATCGAATTGAAATCTAGCTGGAGGCCTAAGGTTAATGGAACCGTTGTCAAGAATTAAGGGGGTATGATCAGAACCGATAATGCATTTGGCGTTAAGAGAAGCCCTAGGGAACAAGGAATTCCACCTGGGACAAAGGAAGACTCTATCAAGCACTGATCTAATAGGATTAGCCTGATGATTGGACCAAGTATAGCGGGCTCCCCCCCCGGGGAAGCTCACGAATAGCATTGGCACTAATGAAGTCGTTAAATGCATTAGCTAGAGGCCAGGAGAAGATATCATTACTCTTGTCATTAGGGCACCGCAGAAGATTAAAATCTCCCCCGATAACCATCGGTAAGTTACAAGAATCGATCTTCATCGAAAGCTCATTAAGGAATAAAGCCGATAGAGAATGGTCCGCAGGCCCATAAACAACAATAAACTCACAGAGAATATTCATAGCTTTATGAGATAGAACAACACTAGCCCAAAAGATCCCATGATCAAAAGCAACAAAATCAAAAATATCTTTATTGGAGCCAATCAAGATCCCACCGGAGTGACCCGAAGCAGGTAAAAATTGCCAATTAAATCTGTCCATGCCCACAATAACAGAGAAATCATTAGGGGAGAAGGAATCCTTGAAGGTTTCAACCAGCCCCACAAAGTCAATAGAATTAGAACGAACCAACTCTTTAAGTTGGTCACGGCGCCCCCTAGCACCAAACCCCCTAATATTCCAGAATAACGCCCTCATTTATAAGAAAGATTCTTGATTCGGAGGCTCGACCTGCAAGGGGCCATGCAGGATTTAGCTCGCTTATTAGTGCCCCTCTTAGATAAGATGGATTGGGGCTGGCCACTACCAGCACACGTGTCCACACCCGGACCACAACTAGCATCCCCTACTGTCGTGGTTCTAAGTCTGACAGTAGAATGGGGGGTAAGTATGGAAAGGCAAGGTCCTAGCTATGGAGTAGTTGTACACACGGGTGTTTAGCGAGTTCAGGCCCTTCTCGGAGGAAGTAACAGCCCTACGTCTCGGAGCCCAGAGGCGGTCGACTGATCTCTGTGTATATGAGTTACAGGGGTGCGAACCCTTCTACCAGTGGAGGGAGTGGCTTATATAGAGGACGCCAGGACCCCAGCCAGCCCACGTAGAGGAGGGTTAAAGTACATTAAGGCCGGGCGTTACTGGTAACGCCCTACATAAAGTGTCATCATGACCGTTAAGACTACTTAATTACAGACCGTTTGGATACAGCATAGATCCTGAACTTCTAATGGTCGAGTGCTTCTTCATGGTCGAGTGTCTTCTAGCCGGTCGAGTGGAGTCTCCCTTGGTCGAGTGGAGCTTCTCTTGGTCGACTGGAAGGTAGCTTCGTATGATGATGTCCTTGGGTATGGTATCCTAGATAGGTCCATGACCCTAGCCTAGGTACATAACCTCATCATTAGCCCCCGAATGGATCGAGGTTCGAGTGAGGAAGGAGTTGACGATTTTCTCCAACTTATTTACTGTACTTTGATTATGTCGTATGTTGGATCGGCGATTCTTCTTTCGGTGTTGGCGTCGACTTTTACTTCAGTCGCCTTGATCCATTCTTATCTTTTGTCGAGTGAACTTTTGAACTCTGGTGAACTTCCGAGCGACGGATCGCGGGAAGGATATCGTCTGACAGATTGATCTGCTGTTAGCGGATTTTGCGAGATCTGAAATTTGGGAAGCGCGCGAAGCGGGGCGATCCGCGGCAATCGGGCGGGATAAGGCATGGACGCCTCGATTTCCGCACCGCCTTTTTCGCCACGTATCGTACGTGTGCGACTGTTTCGGGATGTGACAGATCTGCTCGGACCCACTCGTCAGCCACTCGGAAGCGCCCTTAAATAAAGCGTCGGGGAAGAGTTTTTGAACAGTGCCTCCCCATTCTCCTCTCTTCCCTCTCTGCCTCCGCCCACGGCGCCTGCTCCTACCTCCGCCTTATCCACCTCTCGAGTGCTTCGCCGGTGATAATGGTGAAGGAGAAGACGGCGGCTCTAGAGCGCGCGAAGAAGGCGACGGCGATGGGGCAAGCGAAGGGGAGACTGTCTAGTCGGGGCGGATCTTCGTCGAGGTCCTGCCTGCCGAAGGGTTGGGTCCAAGGGGATTGGATCCGCTCGACCATCACTGAGAAGGACCTTGACGACCTGGCTAATGAGGGACTGATCCCCCACGGGTCAGCGAGGCTCCCGGGGTCCGAGTGTCAACCGCAGCCGCAGGAGGGTGAGTGCGTTCTCTTAGCCACTCACGTAGATCGTGGTTTTTCTCTGCCGCCGAGTGTGTTCTTCCGTGGGTTTCTGAATTTCTTTGGGGCGCAACTCCACCATTTCAATCCCAATTCCATTGCCTATCTTGCTGCCTTTGTGTCCATGTGCGAGAACTTCCTGGGTTGTCGACCGCACTGGGGTATCTTCAAGCACATATTCACCTGTCGGTCGCAGACAGTAAAAAAGGCGAGTCCGGGTGATGAGAGGACCAAGGTTATTCAGATGTGCGGGGGTCTTGGGATTCAGTTGAGGAATAAGAGCACTTTCCCGGCCATGACCCTTCCTGAGTCGGTCAGAGGGTGGCAGTCGACTTGGTTCTACTGCCAAGACGAGTCGACGCCGGGGCAGTCGACTGGTCTCCCTCCGTTCTCCATGGACCGAGTGGACAAACCATCTTCATTGAAGGTGCTTCCTGAGGAGAAAGCCGAGGTAAAAATGTTGGTGGAGCGCATGGTCCAACTCGTTCGGGACGGAGTGACGGGCATGGATCTTCTGGAAGTCTTCCTTAGGCGGCGCATCCAACCACTCCAGTACCGAGGCCACCCGATGTGGCTGTACTGTGGTACCAAAGACACCACTCGGGTCCATCCAGAGGAAGTCGACGACGCCATGCTGGAGAGGTGGGTGACCGCCATCACAGGGAACAAGGACAACCCTCGAGGAGCAAGGAGGATCCCGCCACTCGACTGTACCTATACGCCGGACAAGGTATGGCCGCTTATCTCCGAGTGTAATTTTGTTTTATCCATTCTGCTTTGCTGTGAATTGATCGAGTGATCTTCATTTTGCTTTGTTGCTTGTCAGGCCACCACGGAGTTATACTCGATGCCCAATGGCGCGCAGACGCCGACTGAGGAGGAGGAAGGCAGCAGGGGCGAAAGCCCGGAGGAGTGGGATTCGGATGCTGACGACGAGGACGAGGGTGATGAATCTGGTGAGGAGGAAGAAGAGGAGGAGGAGGAGGAAGTTGCACCTCCCCGCTCGGAAAGACGCTCGAAGCTTGCTCATGATGCTGCGACTGAGCGGGGTAAGGGGGTCGCAACCACTTCCCAGTCGACCAAGCGCCCTCGGACTACTTCTCCGGCGCCGAGTGAGAAGGCTCCGAAGCAATCTCGAGTGGCGCCGTCGAAGCCTGCAAAGGTCTTGCCGAAGATGAAGATGGTGATCCCCACTATCTTAGGGTAATGGTAGTCTTGAGTTTTCCCCGTTTCGTAAACTTCCTCTTGGTCGACTCATGGGTCAATCGACTGATTTCTGGAACTGCAGCGCTGCTACTTCTGATACTTCGACCAAGGCTGAAGACCACGAGGTGGAGGATGCTGCTACCTCACAACCTGGTATGATTCTTGTGATGCCGTTTTCAGTCGACTGACTTATTGTCTCTAATTTTGATTCTTTCTGCAGCTTCGTCTAACATTGTTATTGACCTTCCTGACGACGACGACGAAGAACCACCAAGGCAAAGGAGGAGCAAGAAAACGCCTGCTGGCAAGGCGACTCGAGATGTGCCAGCACCCGAGACGTTGGTCGTGGAGGGAGACAATGTCACTCGATCCACCGTAACCTTCGCAGTGCCGTTGACAAGTGCTCGCCCTTCGTCGTCGAGTGCTGCTCAACCCTCGCTTTTCTCCACCTACCCCGTTCCAGAAGACCAAGCCATTGCTGCGAGAGAAGCGATACGCCAAGCGGGGGTCATGATGGAGCAAGTGAAGGCGATACGAGAAGCTAGCCAAGCAGCCTATGACGCCAGTTCAACTCTTCAGAGTAATGTTCAGGTCAGTCGGTCACTGCCTGTTCTTTTAGGATATGATATCTGTAAACTCTTCTTTCTGCAATTCTTAGAGTTTGTCCTGCACCCACTGGGTGTGTCGATTGAAATTCCGGGTTAGTGGGGGCACGCTGAGTGCACCCACTGGGTGTAGTCCCCAAGGCTATGGTGGACTGCTGGCAGTCGACCATAGTCTTTATGCTTTGAGTTTTTCTTTGCTCGACAAGGTCAAATAGATTCATAGACCGGTGGGAGCATGCTGAGTGCACCCACTGGGTGTAGTCCCCGAGACTGTGGTCGACTGCTGGCAGTCGACTATAGTCTAAAGAACATTGCCTCTTTTTTTTTGTTGGTCGACTGGTCGACTCTTGATGAAACTAGTGGGGGCACGCTGAGTGCACCCACTGGGTGTAGTCCCCAAGACTATGGTCGAATGTTTGTATTCGGCCGTAGTCTTAGAAACGCTATGATTTTTCCTTACTCACTCGGAAGTGAATTGTCTTTGACATCTGTCGATTGGTTCTTCGTAGAAATCATGTGACCTTGCGGCTCGTTATACTGAGTTGGAGAACAAACACATTCAGCTCGAGCTCGATCTCAAACTGGCCCAAGAGAACTTGACGAAGGCGAAGGAGGAAGCTAAAGGTATGCTTGGTGAGGCCTTTGACGATTGCCATTGCCTCTCACTTGTTTCCGAATCTAATCTCACTGTAACTTTGTAGGCAAAGTGAGGGACGCCCTGAAGAAACAAGAGCTTGACTTGGCTGAGATGCAAAAAACTGCTTTAGAGAAGACCAGGCTAGCGGATGAGAAGCTGGCTTCAGTGACTAAGCTTGAAGAAGAAACACCAATCTGAAAGCTGCTCTTGATGCTGCCAACCAGGAGGTCACTCGACTGAAAAGCGACAAGACCACCCTGAATGACAAGGCCAGTGAGTTGAAGAAAAAGAAGAATGATCTAGAGGCTTCTCTGGGTGGACTCGCCAAGAAGTTGTTCCTCATGCTTGAAGGTAATCCTTTGTATCAAACAAATATTTTACTTGTGACCTCCGACTGTTTGTCTTGACTCGGTGGTTGTGCTTGCAGAATTTTGTCAGAACTTTGAAGAGGAGACTGGTCGGCTGGAAGTAAACCTGGACCCCATCAACTCTCCTGTGAAAGATGAAGTCGCCATGAACGTCCTCCGACTTGAATCTCGTGTTGCTGCCGTCATCGATTATCTCGCAAGGCTGAAGGTCGCAACTTCCCGCATCGACACAACACTCTGGCCGAGAGAGACACTCCAGAACGACCTCGAGTCTCTGATGACTCGACTGAACGAGGTCCCAAGTCGAGTGCAGGAGTGGAAGAAGTCTTCAGCCAGGTGCGGCGCGGATGTGGCTCTGTCTCTGGTCCGCGTTCATTGCAAGGATACACGAGAGGACAAGCTGGTGGCTCTTAGGGTGGCCAACACCAAGAAGCACGATTTCAGATCTTTCATGGAGACTTTCATTGCCGCTGCCACTCGGATTGCAGATGGAATTGATCTGGACGAGTTTGTGGCACCTTCCAGCAGGAGGGGTAAAATATTTCAGAGCTTGATACTTTAAATTTGCCTCGGTATGCCGAGTGAGTTTTTGTAACCGACAAACCTTAACAGGCCTAGTGCCTGAGCACTTTCGGTTCCGTTAGGTATTATCCGAACTTGGGTTTCGTTTGGGGTGTTTTTTGCAGTAGATTAGTTCTCCTATAAACTTAGGTGAGCACTGAGCTGCAGCTAAGTTCTCGAGTGGGAGGTTCGCTCTCCACTCGGTAGGATTTTACTCAACATAGGCGAGTACTTAGACTGCAGCTATGCCCCCGAGTGGGAGGTTTGCTCTCCACTCGGTAGGATTTTTAGAAACTTAGGCGAGCACTGGGCTGCAGGTAAGCCCCCGAGTGGGAGGTTCGCTCTCCACTCGGTATGATTTTATTCAACTTAGGCGAGTACTTGGACTGCAGCTAAGCCTCCGAGTGGGAGGTTTGCTCTCCACTCGGTAGGATTTTTAGAAACTTAGGCGAGCACTGGCTGCAGCTAAGCCCTCGAGTGGGAGGTTTGCTCTCCACTCGGTAGGATTTTTAGAAACTTAGGCGAGCACTGGGCTGCAGCTAAGCCCCCGAGTGGGAGGTTCGCTCTCCACTCGGTAGGATTTTATTCAACTTAGGCGAGTACTTGGACTGCAGCTAAGCCCCCGAATGGGAGGTTTGCTCTCCACTCGGTAGGATTTTTAGAAACTGAGGCGAGCACTGGGCTGCAGCTAAGCCCCCGAGTGGGAGGTTCGCTCTCCACTCGGTAGGATTTTATTCAACTTAGGCGAGTACTTGGACTGCAGCTAAGCCCCCGAGTGGAAGGCTGGCTTACCACTCGGTAGGATTTTGTTTATCTTAGGCGAAACGGATTTCGCAGCTAAGCCCCCGAGTGGGAGGTTCGCTCTCCACTCGGTAGGATTTTATTCAACTTAGGCGAGTACTTGGACTGCAGCTAAGCCTCCGAGTGGGAGGTTTGCTCTCCACTCGATAGGATTTTTAGAAACTTAGGCAAGCACTGGGCTGCAGCTAAGCCCCCGAGTGGGAGGTTCTCTCTCCACTCGGTAGGATTTTCAGAAACTTAGGCGAGCAGTGGGCTGCAGCTAAGCCCCCGAGTGGGAGGTTCGCTCTCCACTCGGTAGGATTTTTAGAAACTTAGGCGAGTACTTGGACTGCAGCTAAGCCCCCGAGTAGAAGGCTGGCTTACCACTCGGTAGGATTTTGTTTATCTTAGGCGAAACGGATTTCGCAGCTAAGCCTTCATGTGGGAGACTGGCTCACCACTCAGTTAGGATTTTTTTACAGACTTAGGCGAATCGGACTCGCAGCTAAGCCACCCACTGGGGGATTGTTTTATATGGACAAAAGTAATAACAATCATTGGGAAAACTATAAAGCTCTTGTCCTTGATAAATAAACTACAGGAGTACTTTTATTACAACTCATCCGAGTGAATACTTAAGTGTAAAAGGGGCGGAGAAGTTCCGCGTTCCAAGCTCGGGGCTCGTCGATCTGATGCTCAACATTGTAAAGACGGTATGCTCCATTGTGGAGAACCTTGGTGACGATGAAGGGACCTTCCCAAGAAGGAGCAAGCTTGTGTGGTTTCTGCTGGTCCACTCGGAGAACTAAATCTCCTTCCTGGAAGGCTCGACTCTTCACATTTTTGGCGTGGAAGCGACGCAAGTCTTGTTGATAAATGGTCAATCTGATCAGAGCCATCTCTCTTTCTTCCTCTAAAAGGTCGACTGCGTCTTGCCGCGCTTGTTCTGCTTCAGCTTCGGTGTAGAGCTCGACTCGGGGAGCATTGTGGAGAAGATCACTCGGCAAGACTGCTTCAGCTCCGTAGACCAAGAAGAATGGAGTTCTTCCAGCCGACCGGTTGGGTGTGGTCCTTAACCCCCAAAGCACCGAGGGAAGTTCGTCAACCCATGCACCCGCCGCATGCTTGAGATAACGCATCAAACGGGGCTTCAACCCTTTGAGAATCAAACCGTTGGCTCGTTCTGCCTGTCCATTCGACTGTGGATGGGCGACTGAAGCATAGTCGACTCGTGTGCCTTGAGATGTGCAGAAAGCTCTGAATTCTTCAGAATCGAAGTTTGACCCGTTATCAGTGATGATGCTGTGCGGGACTCCATATCTGAATATCAGTTCTCGGATGAAGCTGAAAGCGGTGCTAGCATCGAGGTTCTTGATGGGTTTGGCCTCAATCCACTTGGTAAACTTGTCGACTGCTACCAGTACATGTGTGAAACCGCTCATTCCTGTTCTAAACGGGCCAACCATATCCATACCCCATACAGCAAAGGGCCAGACAAGTGGTATGGTCTTTAAGGCTGAGGCGGGCTTGTGTGACATATTGGAGTAAAATTGACATCCCTCACACTTGTGGACTATCTCCTTCGCCATTTCATTCGCTCTGGGCCAATAAAAACCAGCTCGGTATGCTTTGGCCATGATGGTCCGAGAAGACGCATGATGGCCACAGGTCCCCGAGGGATGTCGTTGATAATCATTCGACCTTCCTCTGGTGTTATACATTTCTGGCTGACTCCAGTCGCACTTTCTCTGTATAACTGGCCTCTCATGACGGTGAAGGCTTTGGACCGGCGGACGATCTCTCGAGCTTCTTCTTCATTCTCGGGGAGTTCCTTCCTCAAAATATAGGAGATATAGGGCACTGTCCAATCGGGAGTGATGACCAAAACTTCCATGATTAAGTCGACCACCGCTGGGACCTCGACTTCAGTCGGATCTGCGGCGCTTTTAGGTGGCGGGGCTTCTTCAGTGAAAGGATCCTCTTGAACCGATGGTGTTTAGACATGTTCCAAAAACACGCCACTCGGAATGGCTTCCCTCTTGGAACCTATCTTCGCAAAGTCATCGGCTGCTTGATTTTTCAGTCGGGGAACGTGATGGAGTTCTAACCCTTCGAATTTCTTTTCAAGCTTCCTCACTGCATTGCAGTATCCAGTCATGGCTGGGCTTCTAACGTCCCACTCCTTCATCACCTGATTGACCACCAAATCTGAGTCGCCGTAAACCATAAGGCGACGGACGCCGAGTGAAATGGCCATGCGCAACCCATACAACAGTGCTTCATATTCTGCTTCATTGTTGGAGGAATCAAAGTGGATCTGGAGCACATATCTGAGCTTATCTCCTCGGGGAGAAACCAAAACTACCCCAGCACCAGAACCATTTAACATCTTAGAGCCATCAAAGAACATGGTCCAATGCTCCGAGTGAACTTGAGTCGGCTGCTGCTGTTCAATCCACTCGGCAAGGAAATCTGCTATAGCCTGGGACTTAATGGCTTTCCTTGCCTCGAATTTGATATCAAGGGGAAGGAGTTCAATCGCCCATTTAGCCACTCGACTAGTTGCATCTCTGTTGTGCAGAATCTCTGACAATGGTGCGTCGCTGACGACTGTAATGTCATGATCAGAGAAATAATGAGCAACCTTCTTCATGGTCATGTAGATCCCATATACGAGCTTCTGATAATGAAGATATCTTTGCTTCGATGGGGTCAAAACCTCAGAGAGATAATACACTGGGCGCTGAACTTTGAAGGCTTTCCCTTCTTCTTCCCGCTCGACCGTAAGTATTGTACTGACGACTTGTCCTGTGGCTGCAATATAAAGCAACAGAGGCTCTTTGCTGATTGGAGCAGCAAGCACCGGCTGGGTGGAGAGCAGAGTTTTTAACTCGGAAAACGCTGCATCAGCTTCTGGAGTCCACTCGAACTTGTCTGCCTTCTTCATCAGTCGGTAAAGGGGCAACGCCTTTTCACTGAGGCGAGAGATGAATCGACTTAACGCGGCCAAGCATCCAGTAAGCTTCTAGACATCGTGCACACGCACAGGGCATTTCATTCGGAGTATGGTGCCAATTTTTTCTGGGTTAGCATCGATTCCTCGTTCGGAAATGAGAAAACCGAGTAACTTCCCGCCAGGTACTCCGAATGTGCACTTTGAAGGATTGAGCTTGATATCATACCTCTTGAGATTGGCAAATGTTTCAGCTAAGTCAGTCAACAGGTCGGAACCCTTTCGCGACTTGACCACGATATCATCCATGTATGCTTCCACATTCTGACTGATTTGAGTGAGTAAACACTTTTGAATCATTCTCATAAACGTGGCTCCGGCATTCTTGAGACCGAATGGCATGGTGATATAGCAGAAGCACCCGAATGGGGTGATGAAAGCTGTTTTGATTTCGTCGGGCCCATACAGACGGATCTGATGATACCCGGAATAAGCGTCTAGAAAAGACAATCTCTCGCACCCTGCGGTCGAGTCGACAATTTGGTCGATGCGAGGGAGAGGAAAATGATCTTTCTGGCAGGCCCGATTGATATGTTTGAAATCAATGCACATACGGAGGGAATTGTCCTTTTTGGGAACCATAATGACATTGGCGAGCCACTCGGAGTGGTATATCTCTCGGATGAACTCTACTGTAAGGAGTCGAGCCACCTCTTCGCCAATGGCTTTTTTCTTCTGAACGGTGGACCGTCGAAGATGTTCTTTAACATGTTTTGCCTTTGAATCGACTCTAAGGCGATGCTCAGCCAGTCCCCTGAGAACACCTGGCATGTCAGCTGGCTTCCATGCGAAGATGTCCCAGTTCTCACGGAGGAACTGGATGAGCGCTTCTTCCTATTTAGAGTCGAGTGTAGTGGAAATATGGGTCGGAGTTGCATTGAGGTCAGTCGGGTGGATGTGAACTGGCTTCGTCTCACCGGACGACTGAAATGCTGACTCTGTGGCGGGCTTCTTGGCCCGCAGTAAATCACTCGGATCTGCGTTTTTCTTGTATCCCTCTAGCTCTATCACTATTATCTGGTCATCCGCAATCTTTGAGCCTTTCTGGAAACACTCTTCTGCTTTCTTCCGGTTACCAGTGATGGTGATCACGCCTTTGGGGCCAGGCATCTTTAACTTGAGGAACACGTAACATGGTCGAGCCATGAAGCGGGCGTAGGCTGGTCTTCCCAAGATAGCGTGGTAGGCGCTCTGGAAATCCACGATTTCAAATGTCAGCTTCTCTTTGCGGAAATGCTTCGAGTCGCCGAACACCACATCCAGAGCTATTTGGCCGAGTGACTCAGCCTTCTTTCCTGGGATGACTCTGTGAAAACTCATGTTGCTGGAACTGAGCCTGGACATCGGAATGCCCATTCCCTTGAGCGTCTCTGCATACAGTATGTTCAACCCGCTGCCGCCATCCATCAATACCTTCGTCAGTCGAGTGCCTTCGACGACCGGGTCGACCACCAGTGCTTGCCTCCCAGGGGTGGCAATATGAGTAGGACGGTCCGACTGGTCGAAAGTAATGGGAGTTTGCGACCATCTCAGATAGTTTGGTGTCGCCGGGGCGACCATATTGACCTCACGGTTGATCACTTTCAGTGGACTTTTGCTCTCTAAATCAACAAAAATCATCAGAGTTGAGTTGACATGAGGGTGCTCTCCATCACTGTCCTGCTTGTCCTCAGCCTTGTCCGACTCCTTCTCTTTGTCCTTCGGCTGTTTCCCTTGGAACTGCTGGATTAAGAGTCGGCACCGGCGAGTGGTATGCTTTGGGTAGATGAAGTTACCCTCTTCGTCTTTCTTCGTGTGGATATGACACGGCAGGTCCATCACATCATTACCCTCCTTATCTTTTACCTTCTTGGGGTTCCAATATCCTTTGGGCTTCCCTTTAAATTTGCCCTGTGTCACGGCTAGAGCCTCTCCAGGAGCTGCTGGCTCAGCCTTCCGCTTTTGCTTCCGACTGGAGTTTCCTTTATCCGACTGACTCGGCTTGTACTTGCCGCTCTGGAGTCGGTCCTCTTCTTCGCCGTTGGCGTACTTGGTGGCTATTTCCATCATCCGACTCAGGGTCATGTCTCCAGTTTGGCCAAACTTCAGGCTCAACTCTCTGTTCTTGACGCCATCTTTGAACGCGCAAACTGCTTGATGGTCCGACACATTCTCTACAGTGTGATGCAAAGTGATCCACCTCTGGATGTAATCCCTCAGTGTTTCACTCAACTTTTGTACACAAACTTGTAGCTCAGTCAATCCAGCAGGTCGCTTGCAAGTTCCCTCAAACGTCCTGACGAACACTCGAAAAAGATCTTCCCAGGTGTAAATGCTGCTGGGAGCCAACTGATTCAACCATGCCCTGGCTGAACCCTCTAGCATAAGTGGCAAATGTTTCATGGCCACCTCATCATTACCGCCACCAATCTGAACAGCCACTCGATAGTCTTCGAGCCAAGTTTCAGGCTTAGACTCTCCGGTGAACTTACTCACCCCAGTCGCCAACCTGAAGTTGGGGGGTATCACTGCGGCTCTGATCGCTCTGCTAAAACATTCTGGACCTGAAACATGGACTCGGCTGCTTGTGGGCACATCTCTGTCATGACCACCTCTATGAGCTCTGTTTCGGTCAACCAAACCTTGCACGATGATGGATCTCGCGTCAAAGCCTGGCTCTCTGGGGTCGACTGGAGCTCTCCGCACAACACTGAGCTGGCGTCTGTCATCTTGCTGCCGATGGGCGTTAGACCCACTTCTCGGAGGAGGAGTGGGCCCTTGACGCCTGTCATCATGATCAAATCGGTCATCATAGTGGTCCCGCCGGCCTTCACGTCCCATGCGCCTCGGAGGCGACCTTGGACTGTGAGCCGACTGAATAGTATTCGCAGTGACAGATCGACTGTGAATCATGTTACGTGACTGTGACACAGCTGAATTCTGATCTCCTGCTGCCCGGAGCAAATCTCTGATCTGCATCAAGCCTCTTCCAGCCTCTGACTGAGAGGGCTGAATTGACTCCGCTATGCGGGCTGCAGCTGCCAAATTCTGAATTGGGGTTCGATATACCTGAGTTGGTTGCGGAAAGAGCTGACGTCGATTGGAGTTAGTCGCTCGTTGACGCGCACGCTCGTCGAGTGCTCACTGATGGTTCTCCAGTCGAGTGCGTTCAGCCAGGTTGGCTAAACGCGCCTCTTCCAGGGCGCGAGCCTCAGGTGTTTCTCCTGCTATGGGAGTATGCAGGGCATCCATGTTTCGGCAGCGTAGTTCTTCTCTTTGCTGGGAAGTGAGCGGCTCGGGTTGGTACTCTTCATGGGCTTGAGCGGGGTCATCCTCGTCGTCCATCCCATCGCCGCGGGGGAAACCAGGAGGACTATGGGGCCCGTTGACCATCAGGACCTCCGCCGCTGGGTCACTGCTATCGCACTCGGATGCAGTCCCTACGGAGCCAGTCGACAGGTCGAACAGGACGTAGAGAGATTCGTCGGGCTCAATCGCCGCGACTTGGGTGGTGGCCGATTGGCGAGCCACTGCGTGCCTCACCCATCGCTGGAGCCTCTACCGACCAGAGTGCTTGCGCTGATGGGAGACAGGGAGGGAGGACGGGGCAGGAGTCGATCGGTATGGAGTCGACGGCTGTCGCAGCAAGACGCAGCGGACACACGCCCGAAAGTGCGTCGTCCCGCGGACGGGGAGCGCGTCGATGTCGAGTGGTGCCTCCTGGAGCCAAGCGGAGTTGTCGGTGATGAAAGTGAGCGCACCGAGACGGATCTCGTGGCCCTCGACCAGTGCTCTGTCGGAAACCATGATGAAGGCGATCGGACAAATTGCAACTTCTCCAAAAAAGTCGCTAAGACACCTGCCCCACGGTGGGCGCCAACTGTCGTGGTTCTAAGTCTGATAGTAGAATGGGGGTAAGTATGGAAAGGCAAGGTCCTAGCTATGGAGTAGTTGTACACACGGGTGTTTAGCGAGTTCAGGCCCTTCTTGGAGGAAGTAACAGCCCTACGTCTCGGAGCCCAGAGGCGGTCGACTGATCTCTGTGTATATGAGTTACAGGGGTGCGAACCCTTCTACCAGTGGAGGGGGGTGGCTTATATAGAGGACGCAAACAGTGGGTTGGAGTGTGGGAAGTATTTAGCCTTGAGAATCAAAAACCACAGCGAATCAGCCCCACTAGTGAAAATTTTCCACCACCACTTGATAAGCAAGCAAATGTTCATTACCCGAGTATTAATAATGCCTAACCCCCCAAGGTTTTTAGGCTTACACATATGTTGCCACTTGACCAGCCTATATTTCCGTTTGTTATCCACGGAATTCCAGTAGAAAGCTCCCCTATGTTTGTCGAAACCAGCATGCACGCCATCCGTAAGAAGATAAAAGCCCATAAGAAACATGGGTAGAGAGGATAAGCAGGAGTTAATTAGAGCAACTTTGCCAGCATTGGTATTGTATCTGCCCCTCCAAGGAAGCACCCTGTTCCCCACTTTAGCTACCGCCGGAGCGAAATCTTTAGCATGGAGCACGCCAGGAGAAATAGGGAGTCCTAGATACTTGAAGGGAAAGGAACCCAAAGAACAGTTAAGAAGCCTGGCAACCCGCAACGCTTCGGCCCCATCCACACCCGTCACCAGGACCTCACTTTTAGCAAAATTAATCTTAAGACCCGAAACAGCTTCGAAACACAGCAGGATGAATTTCAGGTTAGCAATGCAGGCGTCATCCAACTCCACCAAGATAATTGTATCATCCGCATATTGCAAGTGGGAAACACCCTCCGGGAGTAAATGGGAGACCACAGGAGCAATGTGCCCACAGCGGGCCGCCCTGGAGAGGATGCACGAGAAGGCATCAGCCACAAAATTAAAAAGAACAGGGGAAGCAGGATCCCCTTGGCGCAGGCCCCTACCATTTGTGAAGAAGTTGCTAATGAAACCATTAACCGAAACAGCAGTATGGCCACCCGAGACCAGCTGCATGATACGATGAACATAAGCACCATCGAAACCTTTAGCAAGAAGGACCTGCTTGAGGAAGGGCCAGCTAACCGAGTCATAAGCTTTCTCAAAATCTAACTTAAGGATAATCGCTTTAGCTCTACGAGCGTGAAGATCGTGAACAATCTCGTGAAGGGATAGGATACCATCGAGGATGAAACGCCCTTTGATGAAAGCAGATTGATAAGGACTAATAACTCTATGAGCAACCAGCGACAAACGATTCGCAAAGCCTTTAGCTGGGAATTTGGCAAAGTTGTTAATCAAAGCAATAGGCCGAAATTGGGAAATAACATCAGCACCCTTAACCTTGAGGATCAGGGATATCACTGCGTAGTTCAGGCGGGAGATATCGACAGTGCCAAGACAAAAACCCTGGATAACATTACAAACCAGCTGTTTCAACTGGGGCCAAAATTTCCGAAAAAAAGGAATGGAGAAGCCGTCTGGCCCAGAAGGAGCATTGGAATTGGCAGTTTTAACAACATCCCAAATTTCCTGATCAAAAAGAGGAATCATCAAGGAGGCATTCTCCTCGGGTGAGATTTTAAGACCTAAGCTCCAAAGGGAAGGAGAGATAGAGAAGCCCAATTGAGGTTTAGCCCCCAACAGCGAAGAGAAAAAATCCACCACATGAGCCATAATAGCAGACTGCTCCGAAGATCGCACACCATTAATCAACAGGCTATTGATACTACAACGCCTACGCCTACCGTTCGCGATCGCAAAGGAATACGATGTAGGGGAGTCACCTTTTAGAGTCCAATTTAGAGTACCCCGCTGACGCCAATAAATCTCAGCCTGGTGGTGCAACTGCATTAAAGCGGCCTCAAGATTGTAATGAACCGCCCAACCATCGTCAGAAAGCCCAGTAAAGTCGGTCGCGTGATCCAGCGACAAAATCTGGTCCTCGAGGAAAGATTTGGTACGACGATCCTGCGCCGCACGATTACGAGACCAACCTCTGAGGAATTTACGCAGGGTATAGGAGCACGAGTGCCAATCATCCAGAGGCCCAAAAGAGCGAGCATTGGAGGAGAGAGAAATGGAAATCTTCGCTGCAACCATGTCAACAAAGCCATCCACAGACAGCCATGAGGCATCGAATTGAAATCTAGACGGAGGCCTAAGGTTAATGGAACCATTGTCAAGAATTAAGGGGGTATGATCAGAACCGATAATGCATTTGGCGTTAAGAGAAGCCCTAGGGAACAAGGAATCCCATCTGGGACAAAGGAAGACTCTATCAAGCACTGATCTAATAGGATTAGCCTGATGATTGGACCAAGTATAGCGGGCTCCCCCACCCCCGGGGAAGCTCACGAATAGCATTGGCACTAATGAAGTCGTTAAATGCATTAGCTAGAGGCCAGGAGAAGATATCATTACTCTTGTCATTAGGGCACCGCAGAAGATTAAAATCTCCCCCGATAACCATCGGTAAGTTACAAGAATCGATCTTCATCGAAAGCTCATTAAGGAATAAAGCCGATAGAGAATGGTCCGCAGGCCCATAAACAACAATAAACTCACAGAGAATATTCATAGCTTTATGAGATAGAACAACACTAGCCCAAAAGATCCCATGATCAAAAGCAACAAAATCAAAAATATCTTTATTGGAGCCAATCAAGATCCCACCGGAGTGACCCGAAGCAGGTAAAAATTGCCAATTAAATCTGTCCATGCCCACAATAGCAGAGAAATCATTAGGGGAGAAGGAATCCTTGAAGGTTTCAACTGGCCCCACAAAGTCAATAGAATTAGAACGAACCAACTCTTTAAGTTGGTCACGGCGCCCCCTAGCACCGAACCCCCTAATATTCCAGAATAACGCCCTCTATAAGAAAGATTCTTGATTCGAAGGCTCGACCTGCAAGGGGCCATGCAGGATTTAGCTCGCTTATTAGTGCCCCTCTTAGATAAGATGGATTGGGGCTGGCCACTACCAACACACGTGTCCACACCCGGACCACAACTAGCATCCCCTACTGGAGAGGCAACGGCCTCTTTTGCTTTAGCAATGGCTGCCTGAGCCATCTCGTTAGCCGGAATAATAGCAAGTAGCGAACTAGGAGAACCAACAGAAGAATCAACCCCCACACCCACATCCTACATGATATTTAAAAGGTGATCATTGGAAAGAGAAGGTAGAACCAACCGAACCGGAGAAGCAACAACAGAGGGGGCAGTAGAAGTACCTGGGGGAGGGAGATCCTTCGCCGTAGCCCGCTTCTCAGCCCGCTCCAGGATAGAGCCACCATAATTCGCCACCCGCCTTCCTTTGCGAGCCGTGGACACCGAAGATCGAATAGCTGGCGACCGCGCAGCAGGAGATCCACCATGGGGACCCGAGCGGGACATAGATCCCAAGTCTTGATCCAGACGCCGACATACCCCCGCCATGGATTGCTTCGAGCCCGACGAGTTCCGGCTCTTAGCCGAGAATTTGCGCACTGAGGATTTCTTCTTCCGGAGGGACTGGGATTCCACCACATCACGAGCCGGGGAG